>NW_013665758.1:316636-322665 GCF_000517525.1 Limulus polyphemus
ATATACATGTATATTGTTGATTCTTTCACCCAAGAATCTTCTACAACTTTAGAGAATAGGCGGGAATTTCTCAATACATATTTAACAGTATAATTTATGTATATTTCTAAACACAAATTAAATTTAAACAAACATCGATATTAAAATAAATAACAAATCCATCACAACATCTTTTCACGTAACGTATTAAGTTGTATTAGAATCGCCTGCAAATGAACGTAACAACGTACTTAAGATAATCTTTCAAAGTTTGTTTTTATTCGCTCAAAGTTTCGGCTTTATGCCTTCAAGAGGAACGTACTTTTTCTGTAATGAACTCTATCGCTCTAACGAAGAGTGTTAATTATAAAAATTAAACCAGGTACAAGAGTATATCTTGCAAGTGATTATTCTGATTGTTACTGAGCCCGTGGCACTTACGTAACGTAAAGAAAGATTATACAGTAAAAAGAAAGCTTATACGGGAAAGGTGAAAAAATAAAATAAAGCAACTTGAGTAAATACTGTTTAAGTTATCATTTGAATTAAAGTTTGTAAACTTAAAGAGATGGACAATCTATTATATTTGGAGAAGATAAATATAGTTAAAACCGCATAGGCGACAAAAATATCAAAATTAAATAATAGATTGAACAATCGCCAAGTTTTTATTTATTTTTATTGTTATATAAAAATTGCCAATTGTTCAACCTATTATTTAATTTTCATCTATTATATTTGGTTATTATTTATTTATTTATATATTGTTCTATAAACATTGTTGTTTCACAATGACAGAATTTATTATATAGTAAAAGGAAAACCTACAGGATAATATTCAATAAAATTAGAAAATTGAGTAAGTAACTATTATTTGCAAGAAATTTAACAGAGATGATATCCATGTTTTTGTTCATTATTGATTTATATTTATCTATAAGAAGTGATTCCTTAATTTTCTGAGCTATGAAATCATAGGATATTTTAAGAATTTTAAACGTCATTGGATACTCGATGGAAGTTGGTATATCTACCCTTGAACTCATTATTTGTATACACGACTGATATACAAAAAAGGGCTACGTGGATATCTAGTTACTGTGTTTCATCTCATTCCATACCCTAAATTGACGTTATCATTTTTAGTGTTCATTGGCTGAAGTTGAAAGAGTGTAAGAAAGCGGATGACCTTTAGTTAGTCTCTGAGAAATTACGGAATTACAGTACTTTTAAGTAATTAGAAAAAGATTGTAGGAAGTGAGTAGAGCAGGTTGTCTTTCCAAGTTCAGCCGGTATGGAAACAACAATACTCGCTATGGTTATTAGATGTTATAATGAGATATAACGTAAACAGGTGCAAGATTAGTTCGGCATGGGTTTGAAAAAAGAATATAAAAGCAGGAGTTTAACTAAAGAAAATAAGAATCTCGGAAGATGTGATAGAGAACGAATATACAGATAGAGGAAAAGGAAGAAAGTAATATGCTTGTCAGAAAGAAAAAAACAACTATTTCTACGTCTATGTGTTATTAATTAGTAGTAATAAGAGGGAATTTGTTGTTTACATTTGCTTACAGTTAAGCGCAAAGCTACACAATGGACTATCTCTGCTGTGCCTGTCACAGGTTCCGAAACCCGGTTTTTAGCGTTAAAAGTCCGCAGACTTGCCGCTGTGCTACTGAAGGGCGGATAGAAACTACATGTGTGTCAACCTATAGTTAGTACCTTAGAGCCAGGTGGAGCTATTGTGTTTGACATTGTGTAAATATATTACCAGCAATCTACCAGGAAATACGTTTGTTAAGTATAGGAACATAACTTTACTGAACATCGTAATTTATAACCGTTTTTAAAACCAGTTTCAAATGAAAATAATGTTAAAAAAGACTAAATTAATCAAACCGTTACTATATTTTTCAAAATAAAACACGCACTCTGTCTACACTGGCAAATTTAATTGCAATTTATTCGACGTGCCCCTGAAAACTCATCAAAAATCCTTATCTTACTGTTTTATGTACTGTCATCCAAACATATTCTCAGGCGTTGTGGAAATGATGCATCGAAAGTTTTTGTTTCAACTATCCATATTATTGGATTTTGGTTTACTTATGTAATGCACTTTTAACAACGAAGGCGATTAATTTATATTGAAGGAGAAATGAATACAAGAGTAAAAGCTTCTGTTTTTGTGTAGTTTTCAGAAAGAGTGAAAACTGCACATTGGTTTATCAGTGCTATATCGCTTTAGGGATCAAACTCCAATGTGTTAGTAATGACCAAGAATGGTCTCATTCTATCTTAAGAAAAACATCTTGTTCATTACCAACACATTGGAGTTTGATCCCCAAAGCGGATATAGCACTGATAAACCAATGTGCAGCTTTGAAATAAAACAAACAACAAACGTTTCAAACAAACACACTAATCGTTATTTCTAAGACCCCCACTATTGATGTTGAATTAAAATTTATACTCCATAAGTTTAATACTTAAATCCGGGGTTCATTCCCCTATGGTGGGCAAAGCGCAGATATCCGGTTTTTGTAGTTTCGGGTTAAAACAACAATTACTCATTCTTGAATCTATTGTCCGGAAGCTTTTTTTTAAACTAAATTACTAAAATACATACAACTCCATAATACATTTTCACAGGTGCTTGAGTATAATTCATTGGTTTATTAAATGTAAACTGGATTATTCTACAATATATATTTTGTACTCCAGTTACAGTATTTTTCACTGTCGTTTGGTTTCGTTAAATTAAACATATTTTTCCAACGTTACGTTTATTTCTTGTATATAAGGTATTCAAATACACTATTTGACAACTTCATGTTACAGAGTTTTGTTGATTTTGTTGATATTCTAGATTGGCTCAGTATAATATATAACATCTAACACATGTAACATGCAATCATGCAGAAGCACGTTCATTCCACGAGCTTCACCTTCGAACAAAGTTTAAAACTTTTTCGTACTTGTCACGTTCCTGGTTACCTTGAACTTATTAATTTTAATTAATTTTTCCCGTATAATCCTAGATGGGCTTCCTTTCGCAAGTGCACTCACGTTAAAAAAATTTAAAGAAAATCTCTTGAGACAGGAACCGTGTTACAATATAGGAGCTGTGATATATATATATATATTATACACTATTAACATGAATACAGCTTTCACTTTCATTACATATTTTATTACAATCCTCTTTATTCCGCAACATCTATCAAATTTCGCTACACTAGCTTAGAAAGTTTTCTGTGTACTTTAAAAGTCGCGAAGGTTGATTTATACGCCATTTCTTACAACCATTTATCAAAGAACCCATTTCAAAATCTATACCTGTAGAAAAAGCCTGCTTTTAAAGTATTTATGGCGCAAATTATGCGCATTCTCAAAGTGTAACTATAACTCAGTCAGTATGTTTCAACGTAGTTAGAGCGATACTTAAAGAATAATCCGGGAAAAAAATAAGAAAAATAGAATGTATAACACGGTGCCTGAAACATTATCTTGCTCTTTAGTATTATATATGTGTGTGTGAGAGAGAGAGAGAGTCAAAGGGTTATTATTGCTAACAAAGTTTATAGTAAAATAACACTATAACCCTATGTTAACCCACGGTGCCTAAAAATTATCTTGCTCTTTAGTAATATTTATATGTGTGTGTGTGTGAGAGAGAAAGAGTCAAAGGGTTATTATTACTAACAAAGTTTATGTAAAATAACACTATAACCCTATGTTAACCCACGGTGCCTAAAACATTATCTTGCTCTTTAGTAATATATATATATGTGTGTGTGTGTGTGAGAGATAGAGAGAGTCAAAGGGTTATTATTGCTAACAAAGTTTATGTAAAATAACACTATAACCCTATGTTAACCCTCGGTGCCTAAAACATTATCTTGCTCTTTAGTAATATATATATATATATGAGTGTGTGTGAGAGAGAGAGTCAAAGGGTTATTATTGCTGATAAAGTTTATGTAAAATGACACTATAACCCTATGATAACCCATTTCCTTTACATGCTATCTATATGTTACACTCAATCAATCAACATGGCAAAATAAGAAATATTATCTTAAGAAAAAAAAAGGCGTTAATTTGAAATTTTGGAGACCAAATACGTTAAAACTTGCATCCGTTTCTCATAAGTGTTAACAACCCATAAGTGCCACCAATTTCAGTTTATTGATCTCATTTAGCAATTACATTTTACACGTAATTATGGTAATTATTCCCACCGCAAACTTATTTGGTAAGGGAATGTCTAGTAAGAAAATTAAGCGTTACAAAAGTTTTTGTTTTCCCACTTTTCGAACATGGAATTCGACCTTGTGAAAGGGAAGTTTCTTTCGTGAGTTGGTTTGCTAGTATAAAAAAAATATTTTGAATAAAAGGAAAATTACTACAATTATGACATAGAACGAATTGAAATGACACTAAGGTTGCATCTGTTTTATTTTTATGGCTTTCTATTGATTCTTTTTATAATAATTCATGTTCAGAAAAAGTGCTACAATGTATTTTTCATGGCTAATGAAGCAAGCAGCGCGATCCTGCATGTGGTAGCTTGTAAAGCTATCGGAATTCTGAACATCATTAAGAAAAGAAGGTTTTTTTTTACTGTTCAGCGCAAAGCTGCACAATGGGTTATCTGTGCCATGCTCACCGCGAGTATCGAAACCCGATTTTTAGCGTTATAAACCCACAGAGTCACCGCTGAAACACAGTGGGCAAGAATAAAACGTTTCGATTAAAATTTTAACTGTTAGGTATCTTGTTTCTTATCTTTAAATCATACGAAAATCAGAGTTACATAAGATGGGCTAGAAATACAATTTGCGAAATGATGTTGGCAAATGTAGTATTAAATTTTTTGTTGTTTTATAGAAAGGTATATTTAATTAAAGAGTTAATATGTGTTCGTGGGTTTTTTCGTTATCTCATTTTTACAGCAACCTATGGTCGAAAAATATAAAAATCGTTCAATACTACATTAGAATCTCATTTTATGTTTTTCTCTTACAAAACACTTGCACAATGAATTATTAAGTCGTTAGAGAATCTTGCTTGCTAATCACCATAGGGAGTTTAGCTGCCCAAAATAGATCCTAGGATAGAAAAGAATAGGTGAAAAGAAGTCTAAACTAACCCTTCCATCCTCGACTGCTCTATAATGAATTTGACTGGGTTATCCAACAGAGGTCTACTTGTAACTTTTTTATTTTGCACTAAAGTTAACAATTTTCGATTACACGGTCTAAGAGCTTTTTTTTTATAAAGTAGCATCGATTTAGTACAATTCCTTGTTAAACAATGCATATGCATCAAGTCCTCGTGTTATAAGAGTATGATACTGATAAACTGCCTTATCAGCCAGTGTGTATCTCATTAAATTTGTCAGTAGAATTTAATGAAAACAAGTCACGTTATTCATCATCTTTGAAGTTTGCCGCTTTTAACAGTTTAGCTGAATATTCATCGCCACTGTTTCTTTCTGCTTCGAAGGAATGTAAACAAGTAGACGAAACTATGTATATTCATCACGGACGGTTGTGTTACTCCGAAGGTCTCGCGCTTTCAAGTGCGTATTTTCTCTCCTTGATTGACACGTAGGTGTTAACAAACACGCCACTCTCGGGTTTATTTGCTCTCAGTAAATAATAGAATAGCAGCAGTAAAGCAAATTATCCAAATCTTCATATTGCATTCATGCAAAAATTCAGAAATGATGAAAAGGTGATATGAATTTCAGAATTTAAAGGAAAAACTAGAAAGTGTAAAAAGGAATGTAAAGAGGGTGGTTCAAATGTTCATCAAATTACACTCGTCACTGCCATCTTTCTTATGCAACCATACCTAAACAGTTCAAATGCTCATCAAATTACACTTGTCACTTTCATATCTCTTAAGCAACCATACCTAAACAGTTCAAATGTTCATCAAATTACACTCGTCACTGTCATCTCTCTTAACCAACCATACCTAAACAGCTCAAATGTTCATCAAATTACACTCATCATTGTCATCGTTCTTATGCAACC
>NW_013665758.1:323646-326258 GCF_000517525.1 Limulus polyphemus
ATCCTCGTTTCTAAAATCCTCACTTTCAACCCTTTGTCGTCACATAGTGAAAATTAGAAGAATAAGCTGTGCAGTACGATAAACGATTATGCTGTAAAACCATTCAATACAGGTCGACAGGGCCTAAAATTAAAAAAAAAATAGTGTTGATATGGGTTTACTTTCTGCTGGGTTCGAGCCTGACTGCGTATATCAGAAAATATTAGTTACATAATTTGTTTGTTTTCAAGAGCAAAGTTACACAATGAGCTGTCTATCTTGTACCCACCACGGGTATCGAAATCCGGTTTTTAGCGTTGTAAGCATTCTGCGAAATAGTTTGTAGTCTAGTTTTTTAAATTAGAAACGTAAAACATTGTAGGTTAAGCTCTAAATTTCTCAGTAGCTGTTCATGTTCAAAACATTTTTCTTTTACTTTAACCTAGTTTTCTTCACAAGTCGTTTTATTAAATGTTATCCTCTTATTTCCTATTAAATAAGCAATCGATATGTAAAACAACAGAATATATAAAACTTCCATAAGAAAGTTAGAAATAATTCCAGAAGATTTATTTTCTTATGAGAAAGAAGAGCAGCTTAATTGTCTCTATAAGTTTTTGTTTTGTTTTCACTTTATAAACGTAAAACCTTTTTGTGTACATCAGATATTGTTATTATTTGACATTAGAACAGGGGTGAAGATTAAAAATTACAGTTGGATTATACCAGAAGATTCGAAGATTATAAGGAAATAAGTAAAAAAAGTTTGACAAAAGAAAACACTTTCGCTCTTTCAGTTTTCTCCGGAATCTGTTATAAGAAAAAAAAAGAACCTCTCCAGGATAAACATTCCAAACACCTTAGTTTCCGGTAGCTTCAATTCCCACAGCGCAGAATGGTTCTTTATTTTAAAAGTCAGAAACAGAATCCGAGACAAAAACTTTTGTCAGGAAATTCAACTTTGTCACTAAACTTTTCTCGTCACTATACACGTCGTATATCAGTGAAAATAAAGTTTTCATCGCTGTCAGCGTTCTTTTAGTTTCTATTGTTACTGAAGCTCGAAACGAGGGAATCGGGGAAGGATGAGAGATGAATCTAAGTCATCACTAGACAAAACGAATTAGGGTTAAGTGCTGTTAGTCAAGAAAGAGTGAGTTTCTTCAAAGAGATAGAAGCAGAATGTCGTAACGCACAGAAACTTGAGTAAGAAGAAACTTCCAATTTCAATATCACTTTTGACAGCAATGAAAGCAAATCATGTCGGTGACAGACCGGTAAACTAACCAGCTCTATTTGCTGGATTTTAGTTGAAGTTCTTGTTTCCCGAAACCTAAAAACTTGGAGATGTTGCATAGTGAAAATATACTTATTTGAAATTTTCGGTGATTGGAAGATTCGACCCGCAGTTTACTATTTGTTTTGAAGTTAAGCACAAAGCTACACAATGGGCTATCTGTGCTCTGCCCACCACGGGTATCGAAACCCGGTTTCTTGCGTTGTAAGTCAGCAGACATACCGCTGTGCCACTGGGGGGGGGGGCAGTTTTACATCTTTTATTTATGGATTTGTCTTTTCACTTGTTATTTATTCAACTGTACATTGAGACATATAGTGAACAAAGTATAATTATATTTAATTGTACCAGTAGTCGCTTTAATGTTTACATCCACAAATTGTATTTCCTCGTTAAGTATGCTTTGTAGCTAAAAACACACACAAAAAATATTACAAATCTCTGTATTTGACACAATTCTTGAATATTTCTATGCTTTCCAAGTAACACTGTACATTAAGTATTAAAATGTCAAACGCAATAACGCTCTTTCTTCCACTGATTTTATTTTACATCCTTCAACATTTTGGTGAACTGATAACGATATAAGATAACAAAAAACTGTTTCATCCTTCGTGGTCTGTGTTCTATTTAATCTACATTACACAGGCAAACTTATTAACACGTTTTTACAAGCCATTAATATGTATAATTTTATAAAAACATGAGTTTAAAATTCAAAGGTCCAGCATAATTTTGAATATATGATTCTATTGTTTAATGATACTTACATGTGGGTAGATCTAGATATTTAATTACCACGCTCCTTTTTCGATTGCTCTCTAACCACAAGAAACTGCTTTTAAAGCTTGACTTTTTTTTTTAGACTTGCAGTATGCGATGTGTATTACTCTAATCTAATCGTAAAAACACTTCTTCGAAACTTCAATAAACTGCGATAAACATTTGCAAATTTAATAAACTATAATAAACATTCGAAACTTTAACAAATTATAATAAACATTCGAAACTTTACTCAACTATAATAAACATTCGAAACTTTAGTCAACTTTAATAAACATTCGAAACTTTAACAAATTATAATAAACATTCGAAACTTTACTCAACTATAATAAACATTCGAAACTTTACTCAACTATAATAAACATTCAAAACTTTAGTCAACTTTAATAAACATTCGAAACTTTACTCAACTATAATAAACATTCGAAACTTTATTCAACTATAATAAACATTCAAAACTTTAGTCAACTTTAATAAACATTCGAAACTTTATTCAACTATAATAAACATTCGAAACTTTTACTCAATTATAATAAACACTACAAAATTTACT
>NW_013665758.1:326279-331720 GCF_000517525.1 Limulus polyphemus
ATTAATAAAACTATTCGAAACTTTACTACCGAACTAGTAATAAACATTCGAAACTTTACTCAACTATAATAACATTCAAAACTTTAGTCAACTTTAATAAACATTCGAAACTTTACTCAACTATAATAAACATTCGAAACTTTATTCAACTATAATAAACATTCGAAACTTTACTCAATTATAATAAACACTCAAAAATTTACTCAGACATAAAATATCTGCAAGTTACAATAATTAGATGTTGAAACATTACTGAAGCACAATCGTAATGACCGTTTTATACTAATATTGAACTGTAATATTGCGTATTTGCTTCTTCAAAACAACCACTTGTAAATTAGATCATACAACGAGCTGCTTTTCCATTTACTATTCAATAGATTTGAATTCCACCGCGGAGAGGCCAGAGTCCTCAGTCAATCGTTTTTTGTTCTTCAAAACATTCATCGTGTGGTTATTCAAGAGTAATCACCAGTGATCATGTAAAATTTGTCGACAAAACATACTTTTTGAAGATAGCCACATATCCATTAAATTTCTTACTGTACAATAATATGCAAAAGACAATACTGACAATACAATATCCCTGTTGCTCAAGTTATTAAAATGTATACATAAAAGACAAATAGTTGTTTATAACCAAACAATTTAATCTAAGTATTTTGTTGCTTAAAACATATAACACCATATACCAATTACGTGAACAAGGAATCTTTGTAAATATATATCCCACAATTACGTTAAACTTGGTTTGTTTTAACTTTTATATTATTTTCTTAGTTAAAAAACTTCTAATTTTTGTTTGTTAAAATAATATTTGATCTTCGTTTTCAGCTTCTCACTGCATGTGATCGAGGTTCAAACATTGTTATAATTGAAAAGCATTTTACACATTCTGTAAGAATATGATATAACAAAACACTTCGTAATTAAAACTCGAACGTTACAGACACATATTAATACACGGACACAGGTAACAAAAGTGTATATCAAGAAAAAAATATTCGAATTGATCTTTATCTAATGGCATTCACCACAAAAAATGCGCTATGCACATTCATATAAATGGCGTGAGAACGAGTATAACACAATGATCTTGATCAATTTTTTTTACTTATTGCAACTGAAACTGAGCGAAATTCTTCACGTCATTTCTTGCTTTTCAAGATCAAATGTCATTATTTATTTGTTTCTTGAATACCTACAATATTTTGTTTACATAACACCTTCATATTGTTAACTCTTATGACAATGATTTATTGATATGAGTTCAACACTTTAAACAATATATTTGTAATGAAAGTTTTGTTTATTTTTATAGTTAGAAGTAGGAATGAGCTAACGACTATAATACACCAGAAACTATAAGTATACTTACAAAGATTCGAACCAATATGCATAGGATAAACGCTCATTTTCAAAGTGCTCGTTTTTTCTCTCTGTTTGTTATATCATTATGCAGAAAAAATATAAATAAAATAAAGTTACTACAAAAGGTAGATAGAGATGTGAAAATATATATTATAGTTTAACAAATAAAAACATAATTTTACAAAAGTATGGTATATAACACTGACTGGGAGCACTGAAAGAAAGAAAATAAAGCCAATATCTTTTTTACCCTAATCTTTTCCTGTAAAACATAATGGTAGCAGCTATGCTGCTATACTATAACGAAAAAAAATTGCCTTAAAGAGATCTAAAAGTAAGAGTCAACTGATCAACAGTTGGTATGTGCATGAGGTTTGTTACGTTTTTCTTTGATTTACTGAAGCTTCTCACGCTCTCTGATCTCGTGATGTCCTTAGCCAACCGTAACTTTCAACGTTTTGACCAGCAGCGTCCCCTGAGGAGTAAAAACAATAAAAAAAGTGTGATTTCTTCCCTCAGTCCTAACAGCAAGCCAAATATACTTTAGTCACTTGAAACATGTTGACTTTCCTCCAAACGTGGTCAGAAGTTTAGCCATACAAGCACAAACACCACACACAGCCCATCGTCGCAAGCATTTACAGAGTAGCTTGACAATGTCTCTGCGAACATTAGTACGTGTGCAAATGGAGACAAATATTTAAAATATAGCAAACTAGTATTTTTCAATGAATAAAACGCTAGAAAAATGCTTAAGTTTGAGGCAAAACATAGTTAAGAAACATAGTTTAATATATTTAACTATAAACTTAAGAGAAGAAATGGACAAGAAATAAAAAAACGAAATGAGTCATTTGCGTTCGTTGTGTTATATCCCACTTTCTTTACAAATCAGTTAGAAAAATTATGTTTGTTTTTGACTCTTACAACTTTCATTCTGTTTTTCATTCTATAATCGTGATCAGATTGCAGACGACTTAAAAACCTTGCATGTTTTAGTCAAACCTTAATCAAAATTCGCTTACTTAAAAACATGATTTAGTCAAATCTTAATCAAAACTCGCTTACTTAAAAAACAATTAACTATATCAAAGTAGTTTGGGAGATTTATAAAACATTGTTGACATTATTCGTTCAACCAGTTCAATGTTCATGTTATACTATATATATATAGTACAATCAACGCCCCCCCCCCCTAGTGGCACAGCGATATGTGTACGGACTAATAACGCTAGAAACCGGATTTCGATACCCGTGGTGGGCAAAGCACAGACAGCCCTTTGTGTAGCTTTGTGCTTAATAACAAACAACAACAAAAAGTACAATCGGCTAACGCTTCAGTAACATTATCATGAAATTTTACAAATACACAACTGTAAAAATTGATTAAAACCAATGTTCAGCTCAATTAATAGGTGGAGACTTGATGATCATTTCTAACAGCGAAAATTACTTGTTAACGTATGACAATGTAAGTATGTTTTATTTGTCGGGTGTTAATCAATCACGATCATTTCCAACCTTAGTGACAGCTGGATAGCACTAGACAACTAAGTGAACAGTTTATTTTTTCTCGTTTCTGTTTCACAGACATACAAGACTAACAACGTATGAAAATTCAACATTACCATTACGAGTATACACAATCTTTAAACTGTAGGTCACTAAAAACTTATTGTATATTTAAGCTAAATAAAATCATGTACCATTTTATACGTCAGCTTGAAGAATAGAAAATATTGATCGGTTTAATATATTGTGCTACAGGATCAGCATTTCTTTTGTCCTGGCGGACATTGATATATAAATATGTGTGTGTGTGTGTGTGTGTGTTCAATACAATCATCTCTTCTAAACGTCCATTGGTTTGTTTCTTCGTATGTTTGTAAATAAGCACAAAGCTACACAATGGGCTATCTGTGCTCTGCCCACCACGAGTATCGAAACCCGGATTGCCATTGGGGGGGACGTCCATTGGATTCGTACAGACATCTACAGGAGATTTGAATGTATTTATGTAACGGTGAGCTTCTTCAGAACATATGAAGTTTTCGTCACCCTTGTATTCGCTCCATAGAGTTATGTTTCAAACAGAAAGAATGAAATAAAATCCATCCATCTAGCGTAATCAACAAAATGGACGAGACGACCGACTACGAGTAATGACAGGAACAAGGCAAAGCAATCGACAGGAACGGATTTCTAAGTAAGCGTAATTTGAACGTGATAATAACGTGAAACACTGTTAAAACTAAGGTAGACACGTACAACGTATATACGTGCGATGGTGCGCGCGCGCGTGTGTGTGTGGGTCTTGCACTGTTTAACAATTTATTCGCGATGTGTTATATGTTTAGTTACACATTTACAAAGGTATGGCGAAAAGATATCGAGACAAAGGTATATAAAGAGATGAATAATTAGATGGGCGGAAAAACAAATACAAATAAAATAATCAAATATAAAGAAAGAAAGAAAAAGATAGAGATTAAATAACATTGTATAATATATCCTATACTATTTTCTCCGCAATAACACCGGTTTAAATTAAGGTTGCATAAGTTGCAACTGGCTCGTAATGTACACAGATGTTGTTGAAGATGGTTGAAATACTGTGGTTTACAACAAGCATTCTCTACATGGCAAAAAGGCTATACAATCTTCGGTGAAAAGTTCTAACAGGTTTTTTTTTTTATACACTGTAATATGCATAGTATGTATTGTCATTACACATTCAAATTGTCATATTTTCATTTTTTTTCTAGCTAATAATATCAGTCTTTAAGTTACTTAGATCAATATTTCTTTTTGCGAATTACAGCGATCTATAAGTTACTTAGATCAATATTTCTTTTTAGAGCGAAATGCAATTCATCTTTTGCGTGGTTACTAAAATTAAAAACGATATGTGCGGATGTTTGAATGTAGTAGAACAATTCTAATAACGTTTTTGTGTGTGTGTAAGAAAAATCAGTACATGTCTAAATTTAATCTGTTATGTTACATAAATGACTATATCTAGTCACAAAAACATTTTCCAGTAAAGTTGTATTATTGACGGATTCCGCCTTTCCATTTAATGCTTTTTTTTAATACGAGCAAATTCTCATAAAACCGTGTAATTTCTAATGTTTATACCATATTTTATCGCCACCTACATTTTATCTTTTCTAGGGTTAAAATAGGCTTATAAAAAAAAACATATTTGGTGGAACTTCAAATCCTTGTTTGAAAGGGACATTTTGCTAAATTTCGTTTTACTTCAGTGCTCAATGCAACTACGTTTTATTTAATGTTTTAGCGAGTTCTTTCAATCAGCGTTTCGCTAAAACTTCATTCAGGACTACGGAAAAACATTTGCACACGGTGTGAAATTCCTTGTAAACGTTTAGCAGTAAATTTACAATTTACGAATTTCATTAAAATGCAAACAGAAAGGTTGCTTATGAAATAATAATCTTCGATTTGTTTGTTTGTTTTTAATTAAACACAAAGCTACACAATGGGCTATCTGTGCTCTGCCCACCACGGGTATCGAAACCCGGATTCTAGTGTTGTAAGTCCGCAGACATACCGCTGTGCCACTGGGAGGGGCAATCTTAGATTTACTGTTTTCAGAAGTTCTCTCTCCCTGGCTTCTATATAATTAATATATATTTGTTCGTTTGTTTATTTCTCTACCGTAAAACTGCACAACTATAGCGGTATTCTGGTGATAGCTTTATTTACAGCTGACAATATTACTGGTTCACCTGCTTACATGTAATTTCGCAAAAAAAATAAAAAATACGTGTTCAAAAACTTTATACTTATAAATTCCAATCCACATTACCCATAAGCAACTTGATCAACTCGTTTGTTTGTTATAGATTTCGCGCAAAGCTACACGATGGCTATCTGCGCTAGCCGTCCCTAATTTAGCAGTGTAAGACTAGAGGGAAGGCAGCTAGTCATCACCACCCACCGCCAACTCTTGGGCTACTCTTTTGCCAACGAATAGTGGGATTGACCGTCACATTATAACGCCCCCACGGCTGAAAGGGCGAACATGTTTGGTGTGACAGGGATTC
>NW_013665758.1:332614-336666 GCF_000517525.1 Limulus polyphemus
ATGTTTGTTTGTTTGTTTTGGAATTTCGCGCAAAGCTACACGAGGGCTATCTGCGCTAGCCGTCCCTAATTTAGCAGTGTAAGACTAGAGGGAAGGCAGCTAGTCATCACCACCCACCGCCAACTCTTGGGCTACTCTTTTGCCAACGAATAGTGGGATTGACCGTCACATTATAACGCCCCCACGGCTGAAAGGGCGAACATGTTTGGTGTGACGGGGATTCTAACCCGCGACCCGCAGATTGCGAGTCGAGCGCCCTAACCACCTGGCCATGCCGGGTCTGATCAACTCGTATGGTGTAGATTATGTTTGAGCTCTACATCCTCTCAAGACCTTATTTGATGAATTCTTGAACGTATTGCATCAAAAATCTATTCAGCTATTATGTACTCATCATAGCTTTACACATTGGGTCACACTGCTTGAAAAGAGCGCATTGATTGGTCTTGACATGTTGAATGGGCAGTAAACAAGACAATTTGACGTTCGTCGTTTCCTACGTTTATAAACTCTCACAGCAACCGAAAGTTGAGATAAGTATCTCTTTAAGGTAGAAAAACACCGTTTCGGGTAATGGACCATTAAAAGCCCACACCAACATATCTAGGGGACAGTTCCATTAGATGTATTAAATGTTTCAACAAAGCTACTCAGGAACATTTGTCATCTTTACTGGAAAAGAAAAATATAAAATAATTTGGAAAAGTTCGCTGTTTCTAGAAGTAAAAAAAAAAAGACATGTTCAAACAGTGTTTGAAGAACAGGTCAAAGGCCATTTACTTGTGACTTCTTCAAGAATTAATTTTAGTCTTTAACTTCATAATCAAATGCAATACAACATATATAAATTCCTTGAAAAGCTTAGAAGTATATATATTGTATATATATTATTTCTTATTCGCCGCCACTGAAGTATATTCTTTGTCAATAAATAAAGTTTATGTGCTGCAATAAGGAGATTTATATATGAAGAACACAAACAATCAAACTAATATTGATAAAGTTTATGTGCTGCAATAAGGAGAACTATATATTAAAACTAATATGGATTCTATCTCCTACAACACTAATTAGGTGTATTTTACCCCTACCTAATATGGTGCAGATTACAGTACCAACACTAAGTCAAGATACAAAACAAAGGAGCAGAGTCATTATGGTAGTACATAATCCAGAAGAACCATTGTTCATGATACTTTTTCTAGGTACAGCATTCCTTATGGTACTTAACAAAGGAGAGGCTATCTTCATGGTACACATTCTATTATAGAAACTGCACTATTCGTAGTAAATAATCAGGACTAGCAGTCTTCATGACACTTATTTTAGGAGCAGTGTTTCTCATCGTACTTAGTAAAGGAACTCTTTCTATAAGAGTTATTCTATGTGCAACAATTCTCATGATAAAAAACCAGTATTCTCTTCATGATACCTATTTTATGAATAGCATTTCTCATAATATTCAAACGAGCAGCTGCCAAAAGTTCAAATAGAAAACAGCTACGCAAATAGTCCAATAATTGGTATTACTCGTGTTAAGTTCACAGATGAAATTAATTTTAGAATGTATTTTTACAACGTTTCCGACCTGTACTCTTCATCAGGTAGTGTCCGAATATCATTAATAAAAACCTATATAATAACTAATACAAATCATTCGATTTTTTTCACTCATGTTATCTTACTATTCCTAATATCGCTTTATATACTTCATGATGTAATTTGAGAAATAAACATAAATAATTATCATATATAGTCCTGCAAGTTAACTTGCTAAAATTCAGGTTGTAGTTTTATTTTTAAATGACCTAATCTAAAACATGTAAACAAATAAATATTTTAAATCAAAGTAATTTGTGTGAAAAGTAGGGTAAACATTCAAATATAGCCCAGGACAATCTACTTGCTTTACGGACGATAATTAGGCGATTATGTTTTTATGTTAGTCTGTCCGTGCTATTTTAATTTCTGTTAGCGGCAATAATTTCTCCTTCTATTAAAATATCATATTTTAGATCAAGTTATACACTACTAAATCACTACTCAATAAATGCTATCAAAGTGAGTACAACTTCTGGGTGAAATAAGAAATACGACTTTAGAAACAAGGAGTGTGTTCTATTAGTACCAAATGAAATAACTATATAAACAAATTAAACGACACAAAATCAATTTGCCCTCTCTCTAACTCTACTTCTCTAAATGAAGAAAAATGTTTTAAGTATACTGCTGTACCGAATGAGTGGGCTATTTATTACCCAAGCCGATTGCTTGATTCCTTTAATGGACTTAACTATCTTAATATATCAAATATATAACGTAAGCTAACGGTACTATCGATGGTTGTTTGATTCCATTAATGGACTTAACTATGTTAATATATTAAATATATAACGTAAGCTAATGGTACTACCGATGGTTGTTTGATTCCCTTAATGGACTTAACTATGTTAATATATTAAATATATAACGTAAGCTAATGGTACTATCGATGGTTGTTTGATTCCCTTAACGGACTTAACTATGTTAATATATTAAATATATAACGTAAGCTAATGGTACTACCGACACATAAGGTACATAGATGACGAACAAGGTTTGTTCCATGAGTTTCATTCTCTCTGCATTTGTCATTACAGACGATACTTCTACCATAAAAACAGCACTCGAATATGCATCTAGATGGCCTAGATATGGAAAGACCAGGAACAATTACAATGACTACAAACAAAAACACGAAAGGTTTAAAGACGAAGAGGATTTGAAAAGTTATGCTGAAAATAACTCTAAGGAAAAATTAGTAAAAATACAATTCATCGTTTGATAATTTACAAAGTAGGAGATTGTGGATCATTGTATGATGAGTGTTTGGGAATTAATGATCATTTTTCGCTACAGATTGAGTTTTTGCACAAAAAAAAACAAACAAATACTTTAGTTTACGACTAATCAGTTTTTAATGCTCTCAACTACATCAATATGGCTATATTTAAAATGATCAAGAGAAGGACTTACTAGATGATGTTATGTCGATTATTCGACTGTTAGTTTTTAAAGATACTGTTTAATAAACAGAGTGAATCTTAAACATTTTATACCATTTCACGTACAAATTAAATAAGTTTGAAGAAAAGCACTGAAATTTTTCTACACGAACAAAATTAATGACAAAACTTTACCTCAGACAACTGGGTGAGAACGCAGTTTTCCATTATAAAATTCACGTGATAACTGTTCTGTTCACTAGTTGGTCACGTCTCAATTTCATAAATGTCTGAATGTTATACATTTAACTTACTTTCTGCTACTGTGGTAAGATCTCGATTGTTTCAAATATTATATAACATCGTGTTCATAATAAACCAAATAATCTTACAAGTTAGTTTCGAGACTCACGAACGGATCTCATAACATCTAAAAAAAAATCATATTTCCGAAAATTACATAAAGCTGTTCAGATAATAGTAACGTTTTTAATACATCAAAAACTTTGGAAAAGAGTTTCAAGTAAAGAAAAATAAAGTAGTTTATATTTATTACTCTTTACACTAAAAGTATTTTATTATCATTGTGTAATAACAGTGATGAGTTAGGAGACTATACATTCATTTGTAATTAATTGTTTTGGAACTAGGTTTGGCTTGTATTTTTTGATAATTTATAATTATTTATATTTAAACTTTTTCTCCACCAAGGCACTTTTTGAACCCTGCAGACTAATTACTAAACTACACTAATGTATTAATTAGGTATAGGGCAGTGTATTTATTAGATATGGGGCAGTGTATTTATTAAGTATGAAACAGTGTATTTATTAGGTATGGGACAGTCTATTTATTAGGTATGAGGCAGTGTATTAATTAGGTATGGGGCAGTGTATTTATTAAGTATGAGGCAGTATATTTATTAGGTATGAGGCAGTATATTTATTAGATATTGGACAGTCTATTTATTAAGTATGTGGCAGTGTTTATATTAGGTATGGGACAGTCTGTTTATTAAGTACGAGGCAGTGTATTTATTAGGTATGAGACAGTCTGTTTATTAAGTAC
>NW_013665758.1:337472-360161 GCF_000517525.1 Limulus polyphemus
GGTATGAGGCAGTATATTTATTAGGTATGAGGCAGTATATTTATTAGATATTGGACAGTCTATTTATTAAGTATGTGGCAGTGTTTATATTAGGTATGGGACAGTCTGTTTATTAAGTACGAGGCAGTGTATTTATTAGGTATGAGACAGTCTGTTTATTAAGTATAGGAAAAAGTATTCATTAAGTATGGAACAATTTATTACCTTTCGTGATTTTTACCTCTGGGTATCATTTATAATATCTTACTAATTAATTAGAACTGAAGGTTTGTTTTGTTTGTTTGTTTTTTTATATATTAGGTATGGGACAGTCTGTTTATTAAGTACGAGGCAGTGTATTTATTAGGCATGAGACAGTCTGTTTATTAAGTATAGGAAAAAGTATTCATTAAGTATGGAACAATTTATTACCTTTCGTGATTTTTACCTCTGGGTATCATTTATAATATCTTACTAATTACTTAGAACTGAGGGTGTAACATGTCGATATCACGAACGTAATATTTCAAACATTCAGCGCTCAGCAACAAAATTCCTTAACTACGAATTATTTAATTAAAAAAATAAAATAAACATAGTTAAAAAACGAACAGTAAAATTCATAAATTCAATACCTACCAAAAGATGTAACCTAATTGTTTCTATCATAATGTTAATAATACCAAAATCCATATGAAAAAAACCCTCAAAATATCCTGTTTCAGCGAATAAACTCCTGTCTAGCCAGAACACCAGCCGTTGACTTAATCTAACGATTGACATTACAACAGGTCACGTGATTACGTCTTTTCTATAATAGCACGCGAGCCGACAGGCTGGTACTAAAACAGAGAGATGCTTGAGCACGTATAAATCGACAGAGTATTACTTTGCGCTGTTGCGATACTTTCTGACGTCAACACAAGCAGTGGGACAAAGAAGTCGAGAAGATCGCAAACCCTGCTCGCAATTAAAAGAAAGTAACTGTAATGAAGATCTTGTTATAATATTCACTAATGTTAAGCTCATGCGAAAAGAGTTTAATCGATTATTTATCAACAACTTCACATCTCAGAATATATTATGAAATTAGAGTTGTGGCATTTTAAACGTTGTCAGCAAAAACAATGAACAGAATTGTGTGAAGGAAAAGTTCCGAATATCAAATCGTAAGTATATTCCAGAACTATTGTTAATCGAAAAGAAAATTGATGTTATCGTTATTATGAGTTTTTAATTCATATTTTCATCACCAGGTTTTATTGTTGGATATTTTGCTTTAATTTACTTATTTAAGTAAAGTCCCCAAAGATTAAATTACTTTCTGGTGTGCATTTAAAATGTATCACTAACTACATAACTAGTCGATTGTGTTAAACTACAGGAAAAAAAACTGAAATACGCTCAAAAATTATATTTTAAAGTACACTATTCATGTTTTTCTGGGGTTTTCTTTACTGATCAAAATTGTGTTTTAGGAAACTGTTAACTGCGTAGTAATATAATAGTTATGTTGCTTTGTAATAACATTATCCCAAATTATTCGTATAGCTGAAAATATAAAAAAAAAGTCCAAGGAAAGAACTTCAGCCCTCATAAAGAAAAGCCCCCCAGTGGCACAGCGGTATGTCTGCTGACTTACAACGCTAGAAACCGGGTTTCGATATCCGTGGTGGGCAGAGCACAGATAGCCCTTGTGTAGCTTTGTGCATAATTAAAAACAAACAAACAATCATAAAGAAAGATTTATATTTCGTGTCTTTTTAACTAAGACTTATCTACTCCGACTTACAACGCTAGAAATCTAGGGCTCGATTTTCAAAGGTGATCAGAACGCAGATACTCCATTGTGTAGTTTTGCGCTACAACAAACGTTATCAATTCCAGAGTTTGTGTGTTTTTCTAATACCATGAACTGTTTTGAGATAATGATTTATCGCTGCTATTTACTTGTTTGTTTGTTTTGTAATTGAGCACAAAGCTATACAATGGGCTATCTGTGTAGTGCCAACCACGGGTATCGAAACCTGGATTCTAGCGTTGTAAGTCCACAGACATACTGCTGTGCCACTGGGGGCTGCTATTTAATATTTACAAATAGAGGAGAAATATACAATCGTTGAAAATGCAACACTATGATTTACAACATTTTGATATTTTTGTTTAAAATACTGAGTGTAAATCTTGCTACATTTTGCTATACACTTTATTAAAAAATTCCATTGGAACTTAAATAACAATGACAATTAAGTTCAAATAAATATATCACTTTAAGCAATCTATGACCCACTTTATATCTGTCACATTATATGAAAATATTTTGGACACTATAGAATACTATGTCTTTTTCAAATAACTTTTATATAATGTTAACTAATTTTTTACCCTAAAATACCTCAGAAATTGCCCCCCCCAGTGGCACAGCGGTATGTCTGCGGACTTACAATGCTAGAATCTGGGTTTCGATACTCGTGGTGGGCAGAGCACAGATAGCTCATTGTGTAGCTTTGTTCTTAATTAAAAACAAACAAACAAACCTCAGAAATAAAGTATTTCAAAAACGCGTCTACTGATCTAGACTTATGGCCGAAACTAATTGTCTAAAACATTTTATCTGTGAGGTTATTTTAGTGTTATAAAGTGTATTAACTTTAATATATAAAATTGTTCGAAAATGTCTTTAGGTACTCCCTGAAGTTGTTAAAATGACTAAGTCTAATAATCTGGAGAATATTTCAAACTACGTCACTATCTACTCTTTATTGTCATGACGTCGGACATGAACAAAGTAAAATGGTGGAAGTCTTAGCCAATTAAATATTACGGTTGTTCTAGATTATTAAGTGGCCCAACAACAAACAAAATAAAAGTTATATATGCTTATCAAAACTAATGCTCAAAATGTATATGGTACTCTACAAGATTATGGTATTTTAAACATTTGTACAGGTCAGGCATGTGGGGACTTAAACCAATATTAATGTATGCCTAGAAATAGATAAACATTTGATAAATTGAGGAAAAACAAGACAACTGTACGTTTCACAAATACATCATTTATTCAAGACCATAGTTTCGCCAGTAAAGGTATCATCAGGAATCTTTTAATAACACAATCATTACAAAAGAATCGTAACGAAAGACTTGGAAAATTACAGTTGAGAAATACAAAGTTGGTACGGGTAAGCTTCTTGTGATGTTTAAAGAATCAAAGGATAAGGCCTTCGGGAAATATTACCCTGACCTCAACGCAGGCAGAATGAAGAATGTAGTCACATGGATTGCAAATATAGAAAGTAGGATAGCTATGAAGAAGATATGTAGGAAGAGTGGAAACACATAGGAGAGGTTTAGTTTGGGAACGTGAGGTGTGGTTTTCGAAAGGTAGCGTAGAAGAATATAGAAAAATGGTAGCAGAGGAATTAAGGAAGATCGAAGAAGAAAGAAGGGTAGCACAGGCAATCTCTCGTGCATGTGGGGGACATCTGGTAGATGGAGCGATCTAGGCTTAGCTTCTTGCTCAGGGAAGTGTATGACCAGCTGCTTAGTCCAGTTAACTCATCTAGGTGAAAAGTGAGCGAGGTTGAGCAGTGTCCAGAGTGTTCTTCTAAGGAAACGCTGGAATACATTCTTGTAGGATGTGAGCAGGGACTTGATAGGTACACATGGAGGCACAATCAGGTCTAGAAGGTTCAACAGCTGCACTCTGTTATGGCTTGTCAGGACGCGGAGGAGTATGTAACTGATAGGGAATATGGAAACATTGAATTTGTGACAGAGGGGACGATTTTGAGAAAAAGAAAATTTATCAATTTATGAAGGGGGCCTACACCTGGTGTTAAGTGAGAGATACACACTGATCTTACATCACAACTGGTGTGTCTTCCTGAGATTCTATTAACTGGAGAACGACCTGAAATGATAAGGTGATAAAGAGCTTGAAAGTTAAGAACTTACTGTTCCGCGGGAGGACAACGTCACATGGACCCATGAGAGAAAGTTGTATAAGTATGAAGAGCTTTTTGGGGAGTGTTGTGCTAAAGGCTGGCGCTGTGAGGTATTTGGGGTGGAAGTAGGATGTCGAGAGTTTGTAGGCCACTCTACAGTAAGGTTCTTGAGGAAAGTCGGAATAGTGGGGCGATGCCTGAAAAAGGCATTGAAAGAAGTAGATCAGGCTGCCGAGAATAGTTCTGCATGGATTTGGAACCATGCAAACAATGACTAGTGGTGACCGATACTCAGTGGTGGCGTTCATCTGCTTCTGGGGCCCGCCGTGGGTGCTGTACTGGAATAGGCCTCCAAACAGCGATACCCACAGTTTCCAGCTGATGACCTGAGCATCAAGCGGTGGTTGAGGCCACTGTATGTTCTATCTTAGTACATAAGGTAGGATTAGTAAAAAAGCAATGACAATAAACGTACAACAAATAATTTGATTAGAATACGATTCATTTAAAGAAACATGACGAAGAAGGTATATAGAAAGGAATTAGTTTGAAAAAACTTGTTCGAAAACTTCGAATAAATACACACATATATATATATATATATCACATACATTAGTTCAAAAACTCAAGACGATAAACTTAGAATGAAACTGAATAAGATGGACTTTGCACTTTGATTAATTACGATACGAAACTTACTGTAAAATCTTGTAGGTTTGAACAGGTTTTGATACACATACTCCTAAACATACGCAAATATATAAATATTAGTTGTTTTTAATATACAAACTTAAATATTTTCTCAGTTTACGCTACACGTAGCTCTAGGTTTGGTTTGGGTTTTGGTTTGTTTTTTAGTTTTCAAAGAATAATATGCTCTGCATTTAACGTTAAAAGTGTATCCTTATTCTTACAAACTAAGATACAAGTGTAAGATTAGAGACATAGTACTTTCGCTACTAACGAGTAATATTGTACATATTATTAGAAAGAAATATTTAAATTAATGGCCTAATTAAATTAGTTTCATAAAACTATTCATGCATACTCAAAATTAGTTATTATGCTTAACTTCGAAGTTTCACGACAAGCAGGGTTATGCGTTTTAATTTTTGATTAATCTCATATAATGGCATATAGTAAATCTTATTTTTAAAAATATGTAAAAACTTTCAAAGTTTATGGTAGACCAGAAAATATTACAGAAATTAAATAACGCGTTTATATGAGTCTAGTAGTTAGTACTTTAAAACTTTCGCCATTATTTAAAAACTGGGCACTTTTTTTTATCAATCTAAAACAGGGTTGTTTTATTTTTAAAGGTAAGCAAAAAAAAATCAAAAATACAAAACTTCAACTTTGCGACAGAACTCCACTGGACGGTTTATTTAATTCCCTTGAAACAGTTTAATTGAATGAGATTTGACTTTTGTGAGTTAATTGAATTCAGTGCTAATTGACTGTCGTGAAACAGTTGGATCGGGTGATCTAGTAGTGCCTCGATACGATTCAAGCATGTGATAATTAACTTTTGTAAGACAGTTTAAACACAGAGATGTCTATCGCAAGGAAAGATTCATTAAGTGAAAACTTTAGGTGGTAAAATTGGATAATACACATGGCTAGTACTTGACTGTTCACAAATTGACTGGTTGTTCTGGTGATGTTATTGGATAATACACATGGCCAGTACTTGACTGTTCACAAATTGACTGGGTGTTCTGTGATGTTAGAGAACATTTCAGAGTGATACTTGATTGGAGCTAAAAAAGTTTGACTACACAATACAATTTCATTTAGCGTGTCTCGTTGTCAGGGGAAGGTCACGACCTCTCAAGAAACTATCCCGCTAAAGGTCGGACCAGTTTTTCGTATTCGAACTGTGCTTAAACGTGAGAAAACGTTTTCCAAATAAATTTCCGATGTATTATAACATCCAATCGAAATAACTCACTTTAGTAAACATCGAATCACAGGAAACAGTAAACTATCAAGGATGATTTTCTACAGCTTTTGTTAACCTGAGAAAATATGCTTTGATAATCAAATAAAGTATCAGTGAAACGAATCTGAAGTAATTATTTTATTCTATTTCCTTTACGCTTTCTTTCATAATTTATAATACAACAAAGCTTGATCATGGAGACCCTTAAAATAATCCGAAACATTATTCCATAGGTCCTAACATATGGTACCTCAGACATACACGGTACCTCCGACTAGACTTGGTAATATTGCACGTCGTGTATTAATCAACACGGCAAGCTTGTATGACTAAAATATGGTGTTTTCCCTTGATAATTTGATCTAATCTCTCTAATGGGAGGGAACATACACGATTTTGTAAAGTAATGCTTTTTCTCTGTGTAACATTCGACTGCACGTCGCTATTCACGGAAATATAAGTGAAAGTTGTTGAGTATTTTTTTTTCGTCCGGGAATTTTCGTCATTATATTCCAGGAGCGCACATTACGTAAAAGTATCAAATAACATTTATGTAATATAACGTCATAAAATAAAATAAATGTAAATAAACATTTAATACACTAGTACCATGAAGATATACTAATTACATCCGTTTGTGATGGAAAACGACTTCGGTCCAGTCCTTTTTGTTTCTAATTGTTGTGATAACACGACACAGCATTGCTGGATAATATGCATTTTGTCGACTTTTAAATATATAATCAGTTTCCATGTAAGTGTACGTTACATCATTTAAAATGTGTGGTTACTATATGATGGTGTGTTGAATGAATAGCTGGTGAAACGTTATACCTAAATGGATTGAGTTAATTATGAAACTTCATGTTAAAGCGAGGATGTTTGCTAACTTATTAATCATTCAAGAGTTTCGCATTTCACATTTTGTTTTACTTTTGATGCTATATATATATAAGTATATTTCTCAACTTTTATCGAATTTTCATAATGATTATTCTGGGCTGGTTGTGGCCTAGGGGTTTGCGTGTTGTGCGGCAGATCGAAGGTTTAGAGTAGAAGACGTGAACACATTCCGCACGTGCACCAATGGACGCGTTATAAAAGTGACACTCAATCCCGTTATTTGGTTCAAAAAGCTGGAAAAAAGCCCTTATGGTGATGGTTACTGCTTGAGTCGGTATCTCAACATTAAGAACGACTATAACTGAACCCTAGTAGTCACTGACCAGGTCGTTTATTCCACGTGAGCATAAAGTACTGTTCAGGTTTTTAAAAAAAATACTTTTTTTTTCATTTAACTCGTATGTTCCTTTCAGATTTAGGACAGTTATGAATAATTATAATTAGTGTATTGAATGACACTAGCTGCCGGTTTCTCAATTTATCATTCAATTATTTGATTGTATGTATATGAAGAAGACCCTTTGCCAAAAACTATTTAAAAATACATTTTTAGATAATTTGTCTTATAACTGACCTCTTTGATACCGTCTTACAAACATCCCTTTTCTTGAAATATCACTTTATATTGTAACAGATTAAAACTGAATACATTATACTTTTGTCTTACATTATTAATGGAAATACGAAAAGTTCATAATGCACTGAAAACGTTTGTAGAAACTTAGATTAATTGCTCTAAAAATTATAGGCCAGCTGATAAGGTATTAATTCGAAAGAAAACAGTGTTTCGTTTCAATTTATATTTTCGCTGTACGAATTGAGATAAAACATCTTCCCTAAAAGTTAGACAGTTTTTATCAAACTTAGTGAAATCTTGAAGTAATCTCTTCTCTAAAAGCTAGACATAGTTTTTATCAAACTTAGCGAAATGTTGTAGTAATCTCTTCCCTAAAAGTTAGACATAGCTTTTATCAAACTTAGTGAAATCTTGTAGTAATCTCTTCCCTAAAAGTTAGACATAGTTTTTATCAAACTTAGTGAAATCTTGTAGTAATCTCTTCCCTAGAAGTTAGACATAGCTTTTATCAAACTTAATGAAATCTTGTAGTAATCTCTTCCCTAGAAGTTAGACATAGCTTTTATCAAACTTAGTGAAATCTTGTAGTAATCTCTTCCCTAAAAGTTACATATAATTTTTATCAAACTTAGCGAAATCTTATAGTAATCAGATATTATCGCCCCTTTTTCTTCTCAGATAAGCATATTTCTAAAGTTAATCCTACCAGATTAAGCTACATCTTCTAAGACTGAACATCCACATTTCAGTAATAATGGCGAAATCATTATAAAACTTCCAGCATAAAGTAATTTCAGTAAAACAGCTTATTTACAGAATGTGTGTTTTTCTTATAGCAAAGCCACATTGGGCTATCTGCTATGTCCACCGACGGGAATCGAATCCCTGATGGTAGCGTTGTAAATCCAAAGACTTAGCGCTGTCCCATCGGAGGACAGGTATTTACAGATAGTAAACATGAATGCAGTGAAAAAGCAATACGTATACATTGAAACACGTCAATATCCCTACGGTAAACCGATGAATATCTAAGTTCCATTAACTTTAAGTTGGTCGTGGCTAAGTCTTTAGAATGTCCTAACTGTGAATATCTATGTAATTACTGTTCGCATCCCGTTGATAAAAAAAAACACCTTCGGAACTTTGAGGTAGTGGATGTGCTTAATAGTGACGGTCAAATCTCACTGATTGGTTACACAAGAGAAGCTCAAGATTGATGGTGTTTTATATTGATGACAGCTTCCTCCCTTTAGATTTTCACTTCAAATTTAGAGCCAGCTTCATGCATAGGTAATTAAACCCACCAGGGTACAGGTCGTAGGTCAAGATAACAGCAAAAATACTATGTAAACCTTGAGCTAAAAATATGTAACATTACGAATACTCTGTAAATTTTGCTGTTTTCTTTTCGCACAAAGCTACACGAGGGCTATCTGCGCTAGCCGTCCATAATTTAGCAGTGAAATACTAGAGGAAAGGCAGCTAGTCATCAACACCCACCGCCACTCTTGGGCTACTCTTTTACCAACGAATAGTGGGATTGACCGTTACATTATAACGCCCCCCACTGCTGAAAGGGCGAGCATGTTTAGTGTGATAGGGTTTCTAACCCGCGACCCTCAGATTGCGAGTCAAGCGTCCTAACCACCTGGCCATGCCGAGCCTGCAAATTTTGAGTTAAAAATAGATAACCGTACAAATACACAGTGAATCTTGAGTTAATGTATGAGTACATCATATTCAGGAGGTGGGAGAGGGCTGGCCACTCTAATTCAAGATGTTTGATTTAGTAAGTACATTTCAAGCACTGTATATATATAAACTGCATTTTTATTTCTGATAGTAAAAAAAAAAGAAATTATTTTATGCTTTTCTTGAGTATAAATTTCTAGTGCTTTATTGTTTTACTTTTTCATTTATTCAGGATTTTCACACCAGATACTACTATGAACACTCAGGTCGCCATTGTTACTTGTCTAATCCTGGCGGCTGGTTGGCCGGTTATTACACAAGGCTTGTGCCCTATTCGATGCCAGTGTAACGAGGAAAGATTAGTGGTAGTGTGCGATGAGGCTGGGTTAGGTGTGGTTCCTATAACACTCAACCCTGATCTCAGAGAATTTCATCTCAGAAAGAACAACATCAAAGGAATCATGGCAGCGTTCAGTGTCTACCACAACTTGGAATATTTAGATATGACAAGCAACCACTTGGTAGCTCTCGGCCGTAACAACTTCAAGTTACAGAACAAACTGCGTATCTTGATACTTGGGCATAACATGATCTCGTCTTTGCATCCTTCTACGTTTGTTGGACTGCACGGTCTTCAAATTTTGAAGCTCACCAGAAACTTCCTTCGTGAACTTCCTGACAACATTTTTACCGAATTGATAAACTTGGAAATCTTAGATTTGTCGGAAAACAGCATTGACACCATATACAAAAACGCTTTTGTGGGGCTAAAAAACCTTAAAATTCTGTTACTAAAAGACAATAAACTTGGACACATTCCCACGTCCTCATTCAGAACCATTCCTCATGTACTTAGCATAGATTTAGGCTCAAATAATTTCCCAGTCTTGTTGGACGAGAGTTTTGTTAATCTTGTCAACTTAGAAAAGTTGAAATTAAACAGTTGTGGAATACGCCAAATCCATAAAAGTGCTTTCAAAAGACTAAATAAACTTATATACCTTTTTATTCAAGATAACTTGCTCGATTCTATCCCAACAGAGGCATTTTTTAATCTTAAAACATTACTGGAACTTGATATTGGTCAGAATAACATCAAAGTTATTGAACCGAAAAGCTTTAGCGGTTTAATCAACATCCAAACCATCTCTATTAGCAGCGGTCCTTATCTGGAAAAAATAAAACACGAGGCTTTTTCCGCAAATATAAGATTACAGCACCTCGTTGTCAATCACAACAAAAACCTTAAACATATTGACACAAAAGCCTTTTCTTCGTTGACTATGCTACGTTCTGTTAGTCTCCGTAATAACGACTTTCAGACGTTTGATGAAGACCTACTACCTTGGAATGACTTGCAGCACTTCGACCTTCGTGACAATCCATTAGTCTGCAATTGTAGTCTTTCTTGGTTATTAAACCACTACCAAACTCGAAATTTCTCAGAAAATTTTAGTCTCGAAATGACCCACGTTCGATGTGCACATCCTCTTGTACTTCGTGATCTCACGCTGAAGAGTTTGACCGTGAACGATCTCGGCTGCCACCAAATTCAAACACGAAGGATTCTTACTGGGACTCTTATAGCGATTGGCGTTCTTATCCTTCTTACTCTTATTTCAGCGTTGTGGTACCGTCAGAGGGTTGCGAACGATTTTAAAATAAAATGTAGTATAACACTTCCAGACACACAGTACGAAAACTGTTATCGACGCGATACTTATTTAAGAGAAGAAATATCGCCGGAGCGGGAGTGGGTGGTAAAAATTGGGAGGGACCCCTTTCCAGGTAGATTTGTGTAGAAATCAGTACAACATAGCTCACCACGTAATAGAATCATTCCGTTATTTATTGTACGAAATATTTCTGTTGTAACTCCTGTTGAAACAGTGGTTCTCTCCAATCTTCTAGTTTTGTGTAGAACTCTTTCTTGTGCTTCTAAGAGTGACTTAAGAGAATATTTAAAGAAGAAACAATTGATTGTGATGAATCATTAAGATATACTGTCCGTTTTGCAAAAGTAAACAGGTAAGTGTAGAAGTCACAGAATGGACGTTCATTTAAAACAAAATAAAATAGATTTTTACCATCTTTATTCCAAAACGTTTTTCTAGTTCTTTTTTTTACTAATTATTAGTATTAAAAGAATATTAAAATGTTTGTTTTATTTTTTTGATGGCCACATTGTTCTCCGAATATGGGGGGGGGGGGTATGCTTACTGTAGAGTTTTATGACGGCGGTGATAAGTTCATAGTTCAGAACGTTACTGCCGTAAGAAATCGATATAAACCTTTAAAAAATATTACTGTTGGACGAAGTTCTTCGAACAACAGTAGTAATTCATGAGCTTAGTGTTTGCTATACTAACTTATGATACATAATTTAATAACACAACGTAAGTAAAGTTTGGATAAACAAATAAAAATTTAAACCAACAAGACACTAAATCTTTCATAGACTTTTTAATTCTCCCTAGAAATTCTTATGCTTCTATTTTTAACGCGATAACTTTAAAGTTGGGTTATTAATTTTACAAAATTTCTGACGATAAAACCTTAGACTTACTGTACATTTTCACGTAGAAAAAAAACTGAAATTTCTGATAACTCGGACTCTCCGTATCTTTCAACAATATTAACTACAGTATTCAATTATGGAAACAACAGTCTGATCAATAAAATTCCAGTTTCGACTTGTAGTTATAATTTTTGTAAAAAGCTTGGGAGTTTTAAAATAATTAACTTTATTTTTAAGCTTAGATTACGTAATTGTTAGTAAATAATTTTGAGTAGCATCACTTGTATAATAAACAAAAAAATTGAAATAGATTTTATTTCTGGGTAAATGTACTTACCATTCAGTCTTTATTAGGCCAGAAAGAGTAGTAGTTGTTGTTTTTTTTTCTATTTTATTTTTATTTCCTGAAGTATTTTCAAAGACTAATTAGAATTGTATGGGTCTATTTATTGCTTAAGATGCAATAACATATTCGATACAAAAGTTTTTTTTAAAAAAAAGTAAAAATTTCATTAAATCATGAGTATAAAAAAGAAGAAAGTCAGATAATAACTCAGTAATCATTATTAGAGTTCCATTGCTAATTTATAGTGCTATTTTCAAATCATTCTAACTTCAAGTATTTACTTTGCAGGTAATCTGGTAATCTTCATAGTGTTTTGTATACCACTGAAAGCAGACCGGTCGCCACATTAATTTCTAAGTTTTTCAACTTCTGCACAAGATGATAATTTGATAATAAGTGATTCTTCAACGGAAATATCACACACCAGCTCTCCCTTTACCCTACATCATAGCTGAGTTGTTATATTCTGTCAAACCGCTCTAAAAACTTTAAATTGGTGATATTTCCTTTATGAATATCCAAATCCATTTTTCGTCGAAAATATTTATATATATGTTTTGTCCAACAGATGGCGATTTGCAAGAACAAAAAAAAAAAAGAATAAGAGATGACATGCAAATATTCGCAGAAACGGAAACGTTTTCGTTTCTTCACGTATTCGTAAGTCATCTCACATTCCTCTTCGTTTTGGCAAAACACCATCTGTTAGACACAAAAATATAAATATTTTCAAAGAAACAAATGTTTTAGAAAAATGCTTTTCAAATGAGTGATTTAAAGTGAAGGACAATAATTCAAAAACTTAATAATACACTACAGGAAAACATAGTAATTTCTTTACGCATTATAAACTACATGAATAAATATTTTAAAGTTTGTTCTGACAAGTTCTGTAAAGAATTAAACATATTTGAAATATATTTTCAAAATAAATTATGAAAAGATTATCTGTTCGATGGGATATAAATAGGCAGTATAAGTCAGTATAAAAAAAATTGGGGGGAGTGGGTAACTGCATAATTTCGTCAGCATTTTTGAAATTTTGCTCCTTATACAAAAAAGTAAAAGTCTTGCTAAGTTTATTACTTGTAATATCAAAACTTAGTTCATATAGTTTTATGGTCTCGCATTATGCGTTAGTAATTCACAATATTATTATATTAATAGTATTAATTATATCACAATAGTATTAAAATCGAAAGCTAATTTTGACCTCATTCATGCAGTAAATAAAGATGTTTTCTTATCTAAGTAATTTGTTTAACGTATATCATTACGTTAGTCCAGAATAATAAAATTATTAAGATTAAAAGATGTGTGAGTCGCGAGGAAGGTCTCTACTTAACATTTGAATTAATTTCAAGATTTAATGAGACTTTTAATCACGAGGCACACTGTTTAAATATATAGGCTCTCAACATTTGGCTAACATGAAAATGAAGACACGATGTGCTAAAAAAATAATTAAATTTAGAAAATATATTCGTGAATTTTATTTGGAAAAAAAGATATTAAAATTTTGTTATTGTTGGTTTGTATATAGTATAATACACCATGTTAACAATTGTTATCAAACAGGTTCCTAGCTAGATGTAGTTCAGGAGTTTCCACGATTGAGGAAAAAGCATAAACCTGCTGCTTTAATAGGCACACCTGAGAAAGGTATTTCGAGGTGTACGGAGCAAAGTGTTTGTGCTTTAATAAGATTATATTTCTACGAGAAAAGGTTGATTTCAGACCATTTACATGGAGTACCAAAATGTAGATAAACCCATAGCTGACTCTCTGAAGTTAGTTCTGGCTAAGAGTCTGTTTGACTGGTGCGAAAGCTATTGTATCGCTTTCTGTAATTTTTATGGCAGGCTGTTTGTCATTTAGCTCTCTAATTTGAAGATAATTAAAAATACTCTATGTGCAATAAAGAAAAACAAAATAACGATGTTTATCGTTTTGTTTTATTTTCTAAACTGTACTCAACTACATTATCACCAATAATCAGCATGTTTCTGATAATCAAGCTTTTTTTCTAGTCATAAAAAATAAACAAACTTGAAATCCGTGTTTAATGTACACGAAAATCTAGAAATACATACCAAACAACTAAAACCAACATAATAATCGTGTTCACCATTTATTCGTATCACCTCCGTCCGTTAAATATATACTTTATCAGAAGCCACTCTCTGCTTTTCCTTTCCTATATGACGTTTTTGAAAAGTTTTAAAACTCAATAAAACTTTCGATTAAAATTACAATATAGTGTAAAATATCCCCCCCCCCAGTGGCACAGCGGTATGTCTGCGGACGTACAACGCTAGAAACCGGGTTTTGATACCCGTGGTTGGCAGAGCACAGATAGCCCATTGTGTAGCTTTGTGCTTAACTTCAAAAACAAACAAGATATCTCATTTATTATAGGCCAGGCGTAGCCTAGTAACTAGCGTGCCTGGACTGTGAATCCGAAGATTCATGTTTCTTGATCCGTAGTCACAAAAATGCACTAAATGGTTTTGTGAACATATCTGTCATCCTTAGAAGTTTTTGAAAGGATGAAAAATAGGTCCAAGTTTCAGCAATGCAATCAACTTTAAGTAAAATCAGAGAAGATTATAATTTTCACTGGTTTTTAGTGATTGGTAATCTAGCAATAGCTCAAGATGTGTGTGTTTAAGCATTAGTTTGAAAAGCGATTTAGATACAGAATTATAAGAAAATTTCTGAGGATGCAATTTTAGAATCGATGGAAAACAAAATAATTTACCTCAAGAGTGGAAGTTCTTCGTATTGAAAATAATAAATTTCTGTTTGTTTAGGGTTTTCGTGCAAAACTAAACAAAAGTTATATCTGCCTAGTCTCTGTTCCTAATTTGGAATTGTTAGACTAATGGAAAGGCTATCAACTTCATTTACCACCAGCTCTTGGGTTCTCTTGCCTGATCAAATAGTGGGATTTGACTGTCACTTTTATAGCTCACCCACGACTCCATAGTGTGGCTAAATTAAATGAAAAATACCTGAATAATATTTACATGCAATAATGGAAACACCTAATAGATGCACAAACAACGAGTAATGGCGATTAAAAAGTGATTTTATTAATGGTACTAAAGCATTATCACTTAATATGCGAATAAGTTGTACTACACACTAAAATTTTGTATGTAAGCTATTTGTTTTACACGTAGCGTTATACCTTGTTTTCATACTGCCATTCAGTTTATCAATGACGACTGGAAAGTATTGTTTATAATATCCTATGCTACTCCCTATAACTAGAATCGTGTCTGGGATGGAGAGTTTGTCATATGAGGAGAGATTAAGATCCTTGAAATTGTTTTCTCTCGAAAAAAAAACAGTTAGAGAGGATCTGATTGAGTTGTTTGAGATTGTAAATGGGATTGATAGTGTTGATGCATCATATTTTTCATATTTAACGGTGAGAATAGTAGGATTAGAGGACACAAATATAAATTTTGGCAGTGCAGGAGTCCTCTTCAGTTAAGACAGTTTTATTTTTCTAACAGGGTGGTTAGCCTCTGGAATGAGTTGCCTTCAGATGTTGTGGAGGCAGTAAATTTAAGTGAATTTAAGCGAAAGCTTGATAACTACATGAGTGATATGGGCTGGGTTTAAGATTTTTTAATAGTTCTAGTTTAGTTTAGAGGATGGGACAGCCTAGATGGATCAATAGGTCCCTTGTTGTCCCTAAACATTATGCTGTGTTATAACACAGCCAAACTGTTTGATGAGCGTTTGATCTTCTCAGTTTTTATACAAACCCATACATTCCTTGAACATGTTCATATCATGTTCATATCAGGCCATCGTTGTGAATGTTCCATCAGACTCCTTACTCTAAAGATATTATTTTACAACAAGGTGTCCGAAAAGACTGGAACCACAAGCACTTCAACGAATTTTACAGAACGTGTTCCACACAATGTTCTTATAATTCGAAACAAGTTCAGATTAACAGAATGATTAACTCGACCTTCTCATACTTTGACAGCACCATACTCAGACACGTGTCTGATATTAAGAAAAGCTGCAAGTTACCTATGGTTCTAGACTTTTCAGACACCCTGTATACTTTCTGTAAGCTTATGATAATTGTCTTGCTGGAAGATGAATCTCCGACCGATGAGTCTTGTTTATGAGAGAGAATTGCAAGAGGGAACAGAATCTGCCTGTACTTGAAAGCAATCAGGGTGCCATCAATTTTTTTAGATTACCGACACCGTTGGCTAAAATGAAGCTCCAAACGTATAATGATTCCCTTCTATGCTTCACTGTAGATGTTGTACATTGGCTGTGGTATCATTTTCTTCTGCGCCGTCGAAGAAACATTCCTTGATCGTTGCCGAACAATTCAAGCTAAGATTCATCTGTAAAGAGCAGACGTTTTCAGCTTGCTTATTCTATTGACTGTAGTCCAATACCTATTTCAATCTCTTGGTTTGGTTACCTCCCCTTAGCAGTAGTTTTAGAACATTGAAATTACCTTGTGCTAATATAGAGATTTTGCCGACACGTGACGTAACCAATCGTGTCTGCCATTTGCCGATCAAAACATTCGCTAGTCTTAGTCATCATAAATATGTCCGAATGTCACATTTTCGTCACTGATCGTACTAGATATATCACAAAACAAGAATTGCAGAGGTGCAAGCAGAAAGTGACCGTTTTTGGCGCATGTGATCCCTATACATCGCCTGAAGTATTGTTTATATCCCTGAGACAGGCAGAGAAGCTGCCGATATTGGAGTAGAAAACCCATCACCCTACACAGGATACTCCATGAGGGCTTATAAAGGCACGTACAGCTTAAAATATTTTCGAGTTGGCTGGGTGAATAATTCACTATCAGGGTAAGTGACAGTCACTGTCATATTTCAATATGTGAATGTGTGTAGGCCTAGGTATATACTTTTTACTTTCAGGAAAATTACTTAGAAATATATACACTATGCACCGTAAAATATTACATCTTGAAACTTAGACATAACTGGCTACTGCTTTGCTGTTTTAGCTTTCGGTTTTCACGTTTTTCTTTGTTGACAACCTTTGTGCAGTCTATGCACTTCCCCTTTTTTCTGGTTCTTCAGCTTCACTTTCGTGTGTAAAGATCTTGACATTCTTTATCTATCAGTGGTGTGGTCTGGGAGCACCAGGTGGAGCAGTTGTCTTCATTTAGTAGGTGTCTCTTACGCTGATTTTTGGTGAAATTGAATGTAGTACTCTCAACATATCCCACCTTTCTGACAGATCCTAAGCTTGGTTTATTCCATGGTCAAGGCCATTCAGTGCAGGATTTTCCAGTTTTTATTCGCTCCGCAGTGTCAACTGCAAATATTACAGCTTACACATGTGAACATACCTTTCCTAGGCCAGCCACGCATGTGCATTGAGCTACAAGCACGACTCTATCCTCCTGGATCCCTATCCATGGATGCGTTTAAGTTTCATTGAGGTTCAACGAGTAGTTTGCCTGTAATATTTAAAGATGATATGAATGACTGATACACTGATTTGATGTTTTCTATATTGATATTTTATTCATTGTAATTAGATCTGGCTTGCACATAAACTGAAGTCTAATGGTCTTATGTATGCACTTATTTATGGTGTACAATGCATAAATGTGTATGAATATAATTAAATGTTATTAAATTTGAATCTATTATATATATAGACCTATCAAAGTGAAATATGTACTTATTTTATCTTGTTGTTGTTTTTTAATGCTTATAGCATTTATAGTAATATATAAAATAATTATTTAAAATTTGTAAATGTTAGGATGGTAGAACACACGCATTAAGGGAGTTGTGGATTTGTTTGTAGTTAAGCACAAAGCACGGGTATCGAAACCCGATTTCTAGCGTTGTAAGTCCGCAGACATATCGCAACTGAATGATAAACTTTGGTTAAGGCACAACAAACTTAGTTTTATCTAAAGCAGTAGGTTGTCCCTGGATATCTGATTCACAGATATTAATGGGTATAGTACCCTGTGGCATTGTATATGTTTATCTAACAACACCTATCACTCTTTCTACATGTGTTCTTACGATAGCAAGACCTCTGGTGGATTCAATTTCGGCTGGATGATGCTGTTTTTTTGGGTTTTTTTAACTTTCGCAAAGGCAGTAATTTTTAATTCGTCATTGTACTCTCTTACTGAATCACCTACATTAAAACCCATGTCTGTTAAAATAACATCACTTGCAGGCATTTTGTCTTTTAAAAAAACATTATTTTTATTAACATATTTATCACTTGTTCTACCTCCCCACCTTTTCAAAATGAATGATATGACATCTTGGGGAGTTATTCTTACTACATTTTTCGTAATTTTATGGTGTTTATACTGAGAATATTTTTACATCCGAGTTCGTTGATTACTGGTGTTTTTGACAAAAATGTCTAAACAATCAATTATATAAACCCAATTGCTAAAAACTGACCTAAAAGACATAGAAAAACTCATTTTAAACTGTTTTCTGTTTGGCCAAAGCACAAGTTAGCCGCTCACTTACAACATCAATTGTATTATCAAAAAGTTGTGGATATTGATACACCATACATGTAGCCTAAAGGAGACAAGGGTAGGTTCGTCTTAAAGTGTATCAAAGGAAAAATTTGTTTAAATGGCGTCAGGGAAGAGTTAGTCTTGAAAAAATTGGAGAAATGTGCAAAGTAGCCTAAGGGGGACAATGGTAGGTTCGTCTTAAAGTGCATCATAGGTAAAACATATTGTTGAAATGGCGTCAGGGAAGAATTAGTTTTGAAAAAATTGGAGAAATATGCAAATAAAACTCATCATTTTTACGTAGGGCATCTGGTCAGTCAAAGCTTGAACTTTTCATCATTATTTTCAAATGACATTTCATCAAAAGTCACACCTTTAATTTTTTCCCTGATACTCTTCCTTCATTTGAGCGAACCTGTCTCGACAATGTTTATTGTCACACTCTGTACCATCACTATGGTCATCGTCATTCGTTGTTACATCATCATGATCATCATCATCATTCGCAGTTTCACTTACAAGTGATAAAGGTAACAGCTCCGCAACAACATCAGTTGATATTTTCTCCCTCCACTATTTTTCTTTTCATAGCCAGCCGGTTTTCAAATTTTACAACTTGATTCATCTATTTCCTCTTTCTTGGTAATGGTGCATAGCTAAAAGTCGATGGAATGAAGTCAGGGCTCAGTGGATGGTAACTTCTGTCACCTACAAAAGACAATATAAAAAATAAACAGATAATAATAATAAATAAAAATGGAAATGCTAAGGTGTATATTAATATCAATTGTTAATTGCATTTAAATTTTAGATCTATTAATTTTTAATGGCATGAAATAACATGTAGGCTAAGTTATGTAGGCTTAATATATCCCCGGCCATGATAATTGCCAACACTTTGCCTTTGGTTGACACACATGAAATGAGGCTGTTTGTCAACATACTATATATATTTTGTACAAAAGACACTTTCCTACTTCTGTTGAGTATTTTATATAGAAGATATTTTCCTTACCTCTGCTGACTGTTTCAAATAGAAAACGCTTTTCCTACCTCTGTTGATTGTTTTATATAAAAGACTTCTGATAGGTGTTTTAAGCCTTTCAGACTTCACATTCTTTTCTGTCTCTTGAAATGTTTGCTTCTTGTGGTATTGTTACATTATTTGGTAACTTAAGATGCGATTTAATAGATTTTATGTAAAAGTAAAGTTTGTTAGACTACAATTTACGAAAAGTAATGAAACTCCAATAGTTCGAATATTACACACTAATTAATATATAGTCGTTTACAATTTACTATTGTGAATGAAGAGGATATATATATATATAGGAAAATATACGCTATCTCATACTGACAAAAAGTTGTGTTCTACTTCATTTGTTTCAGCCTTTATTCAGGAAAATACAAGAGAAAATTTAATTTCAGTATTGAGAATCAGCCCCCCCCCCCAGTGGCACAGCGATATGTCTGCGGATTTACCTGGTTTCGATACCCGTGGAGGGCAGAGCACAGATAGCCCATTATGCAGTTTTATGCTTAACTACAAACAAATTAAGAATCATTTACTACCCTATAAAAAAACAAAAACAACGCAATTTGTGTTCTGTGAAATACAAGTTTTGATATTCGTATGACTACAACACAGGCGTGTTATGGGCTAACAAAACAAAACATCAATATCTTGGTCAATACTCAATCTATGTATTGAACTTCACAAAATCTACAGACATTTAACATTATTAGTACATTTCATAACATAAACAAATGGTCAAACACTACATAAAAGTTATATTTTAAAAATTCCCTAAAAAGAGTAGTTCAAAGCGCAACACGTCATAAAAATATGCCTTTCCAGCATAATTATACGTTTAACTAAACACAATTTTCAATTTAAAACCATATGTTTTGGTATTCTTAAAAAAAAAGTCTGTGTTTTTATCACTAAATTAGTCAGTGTTGTAATGGTTCTCACAAGTGTACATTTCGGGAAAACCATGATTGTGTTAATTTACAATAAAACCTTTTCTTACAGTAAAGATACATAGAGTTTGCCCTAAGAACTTTAACTTGTTTTTTCTCGAGGGTAAATGTTTTGATACAAAGCAACATGTATTGCAGTTCTTGTTTGTCCTGCAAGATTAGCAGATCTGAATTAAACTTGTGGCTAATGACGTTATAATTGCTTAACTCGCAAAGAAGGAGCACCTCTGTATATTACACTTGGGCTTACACTGTGATTGCCATGGTAAGTTACATGTTGCAATAAACATTTTATTTGGAAGTTGGCCACTTACTGAACAAATTGTATTTGAAATGGAGAAACTTGCTTGACAGGATTGATGAACTGTAGTTGGTTAATTAAGAAAATATATCCAGTAATTGTTGGCTAACAAAACATATCACATATGAACTGACAAATGCCCGATCCTTGTATTGAATTTTATGTAATTATCACATAACAAAACAAAAATGTCACTTCATAACAATGCGTTTGAATAAACTCAGTTTTGAACTGAAAACCGCATGTTAGAAAACATGCAAAACTTTTGTTTTTATATCGCTGCAATAATCAATCGTGTTACACTTCGCACAATTTTGCGTTTGAGACAGATAATTTGTAGTTTTGTGAAATAACACAATATTTGTTTAATTTAGAACACAGTTTTGTACAGTTAATAGATTTACAAACGAACAAAACCAAATGTGGGATATCATACATCTAACACAAGTATGCTTCTTCTGGCCTGAAAGTTTAGAATGTTACAGAACTAACACTGTGAGCAGAACAGCATGTCCCACATTGAAATTTTTTCAGTGAAGAGGGTTGTCCTTGCATTTTTACATTAGAAAAGTATTCCACTTGAAAATTGCCTGTTCTGGAACCTGAGCAAATTTAATGTTTTTCGTTTTTTATTTTAGCTTTATTCGAATAACGCTATAGTTCCATTTGGTTCCCATGAAAAACGTGAAGATATTTTTGATCATTTTCATGTGAAAGAAAATGTTTCAAAAAATTGTATACATTTATTTTTATTTCTTCCAACTTCTACGCATTAGCTCCTGAAACATTATATGTTTGAGATTATATTTCGTTCAGCTCACAGGAATAAAAATATGAACAGAAAATGCATTTATAATATTGTTCAGACAAATACAGGACAGACGCCATCAAACATTTATTTCAAAATTTTAGTTTCACGATCATGTAGTTAAATTTTTAAACAACTACGTATAAAAATGTTATTGGCTATTGCTCCTTTGAAAGTGTTTTTTTTTCCTACTCCACATTGCATCTTTCGTTCTCTAGAATGTGCAATATCAGAAGCAGAAAAGCGTAGCCTGAGAAATGATGCACCATCCACTTCAATTACAAAAGAAAGAAGTAGAATCATTATTTATATCCACGCCAAAATATTTTACCATTATCAAAGAAAGCCTGTAGAATAGCGCTGAGTCTTTTTTGTAATGTAAAAATACCACATATAATTAAAGTTGCATGACACTTCTAAATTCTTAGATAAAACGTCTTGTAGGTGTAACGTGGAACGTGTGTATTATTTAGTTACTTGTCTTGTGCTACTTTGTCTGTGTTTCGTGTAACCATAGTTTTCCGTGTGTTCGTATGAGTATTAATTCAATATTAATAAAAACCAGTATTGTATTTAACGTGGAACACTTGTGTATTAATTTCTACTTATTTCCTTACTATTTTGGCCGTGTTTCCTGTAGCCATGGTATTATGTATGTTAACGTAATTACACACTTTGAATCCTAATATAAAGCAATATTTTATGCAACAACAGGCAATTGTGTATTATTTTATGTTTGTTTTATACCATTATGTCTGTGTTTCACGTAGCAGCGGTCTTACGTGTGCTAACTTATGTAGTTTGTTTCATTCTGAAAATAGTAGTTGCACAACACCGTCGCCTGAAATGTTGTCAAACTAAGGATCTAATGATAAATGTGCCTTCGTTAGAAATGACTATTTAAATTACTCGTATTTCATGAAAGTATAACATTTTCAAAAACCTCAAACTTTCACATTAAATGTAATAACATAAAAAATTGGTATAAAACTACGATATTTTAAATGTAATAATAACAGATATCTACGTAATTCTTGGTATAAAAGTACGATCTTTTAAATGTAATAATAACAGATATCTACGTAATTCTTGATATAAAAGTACGATCTTTTAAATGTAATAATAACAGATATCTACGTAATTCTTGATATAAAAGTA
>NW_013665758.1:361099-364932 GCF_000517525.1 Limulus polyphemus
GTGACATAGTTTACAAAATATTTGAGTGTTAACAGCATAAAACGTTTTCATTTAAGTTCGGAGATTTAACAGAAGTAAAAATAAACCATTTTTAATAGCGAAAGTGCAAAATTTGAATCTAATGTCTAAAATAATTTTATTTTAATGTCTTGGTATAACATGCATCTTCTTTGCTTGTTACATTACACAAACTAGCAGAACTGGAAAAAAAAATCTTACAGAAGCAGCTTGATCTTTCCCGCGTTGTTAACGTCATGAAACTTTTAGTTATGGACTGCGTGACACATCGATGTCTCACACACAATTAAGTTTCAAAAAAAAATTATTTTGTGGTATGTAAGTTTGGGGCATTGCGACTGCTCCTTGGCACCTCTTGAATGTTCAATTTTATTTATGCTTAATTTATTATGCGGTAGCGAACGAGTTAAACAGGATAAGCATTTAATCATTTACCATAGTTTTGTTAACATGACGCTTAAGCAGGATAAACATTGAACTATTTACCAAATTTTTGTTAATATGTCGTTTAAGCATTTAAACCTTTACCAGGTGCTATTCTCTTCAATGTTAAATTTGTTCATTAATTCTTACTACTCTTCAAACTAATGAGTTTTATACAGTCGATGGCTCCTTCTCTACTAATGAGTTTTATACAGTCGATGGCTCCTTCTCTATTACATATGCTGCAAAAACTCAAATATTCTTTAACACCAAGAAATCCACAACATAAACAGTGTACACCGCTAGTGTTTTAGTAATTAAATGTTAAGCAACTCAAACGTTGCCATGTCTCAAGATTAAAAATGAAAAACAAAAAAAACAGGGTAATTACTCTTAGAGTCTTATATATCTAAACTATCAGGAAAATCTTGTATGATAAAAACATTCCTGGTACTTTTAAAAGATGAGATTTTTCTGCTCACCAATATGTGTACCAACAGAATAGAAAAGATTGTTTCTAAGCCTACGTATCCTTTAAGTCAAGAGTAGTAAATTTGTTTTTAACATCCCAAATGATGTGCAAAAATTAAAAGATCGTGGATTAAGTGCAAAGCATGTTAGATTAACTATTCTTAACGTGCAATAATCAAAAACAATATTTAAAAATTTAGTGTACACTGCTAATACCATACAGCCAATTATTTTTTTCCTGGAAAAATTAAACTTAATAAACATAATTAATACATCTAAAAAAAGTATTAAGGCTTAAAATAAAACAAATTATTCCCATGGGTATACGGCCTAAGTTATGCTTTCAATTATGTTAAGTAGATTCTTCAAACATATTATAGGAGTGCCTTCTCTTCTCCTGAAGTATATATATATACTTCTATGTAAGAATATTTACTAGAAGCTTACAACTTAACAATAACTATGTAAAAACGTGGCCCCCAAAAAAGTAATATTCAAGTTTATTCTCTGCAACTGTATAAAGACTGAGTCATTTTAGTCGGTTAGCTATGAGTTAACACCCAGCCTGCGAGTCAGGAGAACATGTTTGAAGAGTTGATTCTGAAACAAAACTTTCCTGTACTGAATCAGATATTTGAGTGTATCTAAACTTCGTACAATATCTGAATTGCCCAAGTTTGGCCGAATTTATTTGAGCTAGTTTTTAGACTAAGGAGGAATAATTTTATGCCCCCCATCCACAATTCCACATCACGCACACAGTAACGGCCCCACGTGTTGCGCAATAAAAGATCTGGTTCCTCAACTCTATAAGTGTTTCTCCGCGGTTTTTGAGAGTTCTGTCGATAAAGATGGCTGACACCCCTCTGTAGCCCACCCAGTCCTGAGAATCAGTCTCATTGACTGGGTATTAAGAACAAAATATCAAACTTCATTGTTGAGTGAGCAACTGTAAAGACAATATATTTATTGTTACTGAATTAATTTGATTTAAAAACAAAATATTATACCTCACCAATAAGTCAATAGCTGTAAAAGAACCGATTCATTTATGATGTCAGGAAAATACGTAGGTTGAAAAAATCAATCAAAGACAAAATTATGAAACACTATAACTCGAACGCTTTCAAAAGGTGAATTTTCTTCATCGGTGAATATATTTCCATTGTAGTTTCAAATACTGCCAAACGTTTGTAGCCAAACCCTCCGGACAGGGTTAAGATCTGATCTTTGTATGGGTATTCAAACACACTGACATTATTTTTACTTTCAGACACTCACACCCTATATGCAAAACGCTGTCTCAACCATTGGTTACCCAAAAATCTCTAAGAATTTTTTATGACCATCTTTCTGATATTATTTTCACCCGATCTGAGCATTTTCAAGGTGTTATATATACTGCTGAATTATCATTGGTGATATTGATTTTCTACACTTACAGCAATCTATAATCTCTCCTTTTTCACTACCATGTAATTCACGATGTTTAGTCGTACTGCACAGTGTTGAGTATTATTTATTTACGTATAAATACTCATATTTGTGTTTATAGTAAGATAGTTCAAATGCAGAGTATGCTGGACTGACCGTGTTTAAAAGCTGCCCAGATATTTATGGCAGAGCATATGAGTTATCTATGCAAGTTACTTCTTCACTTTCCACTCAGTGACTAGTTGCATAAGATTTGTTTAAGAAATAGGGAGCATATATTACTTGTGATTACACTTTACAATCTGCGGACTTCCAACACTAGAAATCGGATTACACAGATAGCTCTTTTGTAGAACTTTGTGCTTAACTACAAACAAACAAATTACACTTTACAAACGCCTCTCGATTTAAATTTATGAAATGGCTCGGCATGGTCAGGTGTTAAGGCGCTTGCCTCGCAATCTGAGGGTCGCGGGTTCGAATCTCCGTCCATGCTCGCCCTTTCAGCCGTGGGGGCGTTATAATGTGACGGTCACTCCCACTATTCGTTGGTAAAACAGTAGTCCAAGAGCTAGCGGTGGGTGGTGATGACTAGTCCTTTTAGTCTTTCATTGCTAAATTGGGACAGCTAGCGCAGATAGCCCTCGTGTAGCTTTGCGCGAAATTCGAAAAACAAACAAACAAATCTTCCCTCTAGTCTATCACTACTAAATGAGGGACGGTTAGTGCAGACAGCCCTCGTGTGGTTTTTACAAAATTGAAAACAAACCATACCTCGTGTAACTGATTACTTATCACGATTTTTTCCCTCAAAAATAAGGCAACAAAGTGCTTACTTCAAATGAATAACTAACTTTATGAAATACCAATAGATATACATATAAGTTTCTTGTTTTCCTTCTTTAAATGCTTTTCTGAAATAATGTTAGAATGCACAAAATATTTAATAATATTTTACCTGATGACAAGGTAAAACCATTGTTAGAAAATAATGTCAATCACTTCCCTTTGGTTTCACTTTTATGCACATTAGACATTAAATTTGAAATGCATTTATTTTACGCTCGTGAAAATGTAATAAAGTTGTTTTTATATCCTCGTTTTATGACATTTGACTTCAATATGGAGTACAGACCACCATGAACAAGCATGGTGAAAAGCAAAGTATTAATATGGTCCTGAGGTATCCTCGACTACTCCCCTCAAACGACTCATGTGCAACACCTTTAGGATCTGGAGACACTTGATGGAACTAGATTCGTTTTTCAAGATCATCATATGCTCGATAGAATTGCAGGCCACTCCATTCGGGCAATCTTTCTATTTTTTCAAGAAAAGTGTCTATCAGTTTAGCACCCTCGGGGTGAGCGTTATAGTTCATTAGGCTCAATCTTAAAATATCTTTTTGGCTTTAACTAAGTTTTGTAAACAGTTTTGGGCACTTTAAATTAAGTGATTCACTTTTTAGTGACAAATAAGACGATATT
>NW_013665758.1:364942-386926 GCF_000517525.1 Limulus polyphemus
TGTAGCATATGCTGACTTATCGTCAGATGGCTGATTTGCCAGTCCAGATTACATAACTCATCTTCAGATGGTTGATTTGCCAGTTCAGACCACATGACTTATAATCAATTGTCTGATTTACATAACAATGAACTGTTTGTTTGTAATTAAGCACAAAGCTACACAATGAGCTATCTGTGCTCTGCCCACCACGGGTATCGAAACCCGGATTCTAGCGTTGTAAGTCCGCAGACATATCGCTGTGCCACTGGGGGGGCAACATTGAACTGGAGAAATAAATGATATTATTTAAGAACAGCTGTTTTTATCTTCTCTTAGCAATAATTCTTATACTTCTGATTATTCTTTAATTATTTCGCGCATGTAGTTTGATTTTTATTCCATCCATTTACGCAGTGTAATCCATTCAGAAATCAGTCTGCTTCCATTGTTATTCTAAATGAAAGAAATTGTAACACATTTGGTTATTTGACTATTAAGGATTAAATCCTAAAGCAATGCTGTCTGGCCTGAAAATTAAAATATATTAGTCATATATGTGCATTTCTGCACAATAAACATGACAGCCTTCTATGACTAAAACTGGGTAATTTATAAAGATTAATCGTAAACTCAACCAGAGGTTTTGGTTATAGCACTGCTCCTAAATCATAAACCATCACTGGGACCACAAAACTGACACTTTTCGACAAATTCATTGAATGAAAAGAAACTTCGCTGTCACTTAGCTACGCTTTCGATAAATAGATAGTATTGAGTGTAGTAGGAATTATATTACATTCCATTTTAAATATTATAAAGTAGAAACAGGAATATTATGTTTAAATCCTGTACATTTAGCAATCTAATTATTTGAGAAGATTCTTATAGGCAGTAATATAACAGGCAAAGCTATTTCCAAGAATAATCGTTTGTTTGTGAATAATTCAACTGAACGCGTATATATAATCTTTACAGTTATATATAATATTCAATTTATCATACCAATTAAAGTAAGTGATCCTAATATGTTTAATACTAAAATTACCTATTCATGAATTCTTATTCGATTTACTAGTGTAGATTTTTATGAAAATGGATTTGAATGTAAGCCATGAAATACAAGACACGATTACATACTCGCTATGGCTAGTGTTTGTGCTTGTCATAGTAATGATTTGTAATCTATGAAGTACTTTTCGGTTGACTTGTTTTATTTCTTACTGCTCTACTCGTGTTTAACGTTACGGATCACCTCAATTTCATTAAAAATTCATATTTGCCTACACGCTACAAATAAATTCTTTATAATGAGGATCATTTTATATTCAGTTGAATTAAGCACTTTGTTGCCTTATTTTTGAAAAAAACGTGATAAGTAATCAATTACACGAGGTATGGTTTGTTGTAAATTTTGTGAAAACCACACGAGGGCTGTCTGCACTAACCGTCCCTAATTTAGTAGTGATAGACTAGAGGGAAGATTTGTTTGTTTGTTTTTCGAATTTCGCGCAAAGCTACACGAGGGCTATTTGTGCTAACCGTCCCTAATTTAGCAGTGAAAGACTAGAGGAAAGGTAGCTAGTCATCACTATCCACCGCCAACTCTTGGACTACTCTTTTAACAACGAATATTGGGATTGACGGTCACATTATAACACCCCCACAGCTAAAAGAGCGAGCATGTTCAGTGAAGTAGATTCGAACCCGCGATTACGCAAAGAACTTCTAGCAATATTATACATCGGTGTACTCAACACTTTTTAATGCCAAAAAAAAAAACTCTCCCAGTGTACTCATTCAAAAATATAGCTCTCTTTTTATTTTTGTATACATCATCACATTGTTTGTTTAAAAACCAGGTGGCGTAGGAATACAAGTCACAGACCTTTTTGTAGCTGACAAGTATCAGAAACACTAAATTAAATATTAAACTATAAATTTTCAGAAGATTGTTATAAATTCTGATACCTATGTTCCTCCAATATAATTTATACTTATACCGAGTTGCTAAACAGTTGAAACAAAATATTGTGGTTTTTATCTGTGCTGTAACAACCCGGATGCTTTGTTTCTTTTAGTGCAAATTTTATTTATTTTCACCAAGAAGCAACTCAGTTTTCAAATATATTATAATATCGGATGCACAGCTTTAAATTCAAACTCGTTAACTTTTGACGATTATTTTCAATGATAACAGTCGCAATAGTTTGACCAATGCGTTGACCACATAATTCCTTTTTTTTTCATGCCACAACTTTTTTTTGTATTTTGAAATTGCAACGATAAGATTTGTTTGTTTTCACGGTGAGCTAGCAGGTTTCTAAGACTGAATCAAATATATAACTAAATGTACTTCGGCAGTGTCCCCGAAAGTGTTCTGTTTTAAGAGTTAATAAAACCAAAATTAAAAGAAACACATATTTTTATTTCTTGCAGCCTACACAGTGCACAACTTTTCTTGTGATTCATGGCATGCACACGTTTTACTGACGTCACGACAGTACAAATTGCAACGTTAAGTGTCCTTTGTGTGACGTCACTTTAGTGTCGACTGACTGACTGACAGACAACATACTAAATATACTTTGCATGTCTAAAAAGAAGAAAAGTACATTTTAGAGTATAAAATATATCAATCCATGTTTATATATATATAAATACATGTCATAAGAGGATAATTGTTGGAAGAGGATAAGACTACAAAATTAAAGAGAAATATTGTCAAGGATAATAATCACAAATCCCTGAAGAAAGAACATATCAAAAACAAGATAGAATAAAAACATAATAAAAGAAAAAGGAAGAAACTCTTGAAGCGATAAAACGAGCGAAATTTGATGTAAATTAGGAAACTAACAAAGAGGAGTGGTATACAGAGCAGCGACAAATCAAAGGGAGATAAAGAGAGGAATTTTCTTTGCGTTACTGACTATAGCAGTAATGGTAAAAGAAAAATCAATATTATATACACATTCTTAATGAGTGGAGTAAAATAAAGATTTATCAATATCTGCTCCTGACTCTGAAATTTCTAGAGCAAAGGTTTGAGCCATAGAGTAGAGGAAAGCTTTAGAAGGTATAATTATAGTTGAATGTAAACAAATGGGCACACGTCATCGCTATTTACTAAAGAGTCCTGGAAAAACACTTGGAATGAACTGCAAACGTGTCTGTTTAGCTGCTGCTTATAAAAGGCTACACCGTATCCTGGGGAAAATCAGAATTTGAAATCAATAAACGTACCATACACATATAAGGAGAACACGAAACAGCTACTTTTCTGAAATTTGATCAATACGCATCAAGTTCTAGATTTCAAATCTTGAACAAATCTGCACGCAATATCTGCAAGGTAAGCTCAAGCTTTAACTCAGAACGCTCAATGTTGTAACCTGTAATCAGCGCATAACTCAACTGTGAACTTCGGATCAATAGACTTTACACTGATGATCTTTTTTAAATGAACACATGTTTCACATATACAAGTCTTTATAATCGATTGCAGCTTATATAAAATGTTCGATAAAAACACAATCAGAAAAAAATTTTATTGCTCCTAATGTTATTTGTTGGACGTGGATTTTCTGATAGAGGCGTTTTAGTACACATATTTTAAACACGAAGTTGAACAACAAGTGAGTCAGTAGTACTAAGGCTACACTAGAAAATATTATCACCACTGTTTTGTTGGAATGTTTTGTACGGTTTTGTTTCACTAGAACGAGCCATGTCCTTTAAGCTAGATGCCCACCTTTAACGAGGTTAACGTGTTTGCTATGTTGGGGCGTCATTCGTTAACTGAACTTTTTTTCGATAGGTTTGTTTGTTTGTTTTAACTTTCGCGCAAAGGGCTCGAGGGCTATCTATGCTAGCTGTCCCTAATTTTAAGTGATAGACTAGAGAAAAAACAGCAGATAAACACCACCCACTGACAACTCTTAGGCTGCTCTTGTGAGACCAAAGAGGGGGATTGGATTGTCACTCTTATAACGTACCCATGGCACGAAAAGTGGGATTCACCGCCACAATATAACGCCCTCACGGTTGAAAGAGCGAGAATGTTCGGTGGTGGGATTCAAATTTGCGACACGCAGATTGTGAGTCGAACACCTTAACCACCCTAACCCATGCTACTTTGTAATAGGTGTGACAAACATTCACTTTATATTTCTTATCCTTTTTTCTTGTCCCAAGCTAATCAGTCTGTGCTGTTTATTATGAAAATATTTCTATTTTTGATATATCAAATTTCAGTAGGAATAAGAAACGTAAGGCAATAACAAGAAGGACACATAAAGTCTTTGAACAAACAATCAAGTAATTTAATAAAACCGTTAAGCTTGTTTGTAACCACTTTTAAATATATATATATATATATTACACATCTTTGAAGATTTGATTGTTTGTTTGTAGATAAGCACGATGCTACACAATGGGCTATCGGGGTTTGCCCACCACGGGTATCGAAACCCGGTTTCTAGCGTTCTAAGTCCGCAGACATGCCGCTGTGCCACTGGGGGCCATCTTTGACGAACAGAAGTCGTTTAAAAAAAGAGCCTTCACTCAAAAATATTAGGACAAAAATAAATGTATATTTTTTACAGTATCATCGCCTTGTACTGTGTTATGCACCCTGTTAGTATCACCTTGTACTGTGTTATGCACCCTGGTATTTTACAGTATCATCGCCTTGTACTGTGTTATGCACCCTGTTAGTATCGCCTTGTACTGTGTTATGCACCATGGTATTTTACAGTATCATCGCCTTGTACTGTGTTATGCACCCTGGTAGTATATTTACATGATTTTTTCAAAAATATTTAATTCCCAGGATTACGTTTCATTGATTTGTTTTTTAGGAACTATTTCATTTTATATATAATATATGAATAAAAAAAATTTTATTGTGACGTGACAACTGTGAATTTTGTGCACAATGTCCCCGACTGATTAACTGAACAACTTACATCTATGTAACTAAGCATGATGTGTGATATTTTGTGTATTTTCTTTGTCTTTCTCTTATGATGTTGTCTATTGTTTAATTCTGCATGTTTTTAGTTGTTGTAGGTTTATTTATCTGTTTTTTATGGTGCTATTTTGAATTTAGCCTTGGTTATATACTGTTTTAATATATGGACTTTTATATATCAATCCCACTATTCGCTAATAAAGAGTACCCCAAAAGTTAGCCTTACGTGGTATTGATTAGCTGCTTTCCCCCTAATCTATCTCTTCAAAATTATAGATGGTTAACATATAGCCCTCGAGAAGCTTTACACGAATTTAAAAAAGCAAACTCACCACACACCGAACCATATTTCATTGGGCAACTTGCCCTCTATCAAGCTATGTCTCCTCCAATGTTTCAAGACGTAATAATTATTTTGCAATTTATGTGCGCTTTAAAGTTTTCTACGTGGAAAAACTTCACCGGTATTAGTTTACACAGATATGATAGGAACACTTTACAAAACTATAAAATTTTTAATTCGAATTACATGAACATTTGTTGCATGAAAATTTTCTCCTAAGCTGCAAAAATGAGCATCTTATTCTCAATTTTCTTCATTTTAACGCTTCCAGTAACAATTGTGTTTCGCTAAAAATACAAATAATCTCAAAATAAATTTCTTGGATTTGGTAATTAAATCCTGCCAAAAAAAAATTAAGAAAAAAAAGGTGTTTCAAATTTAACCTCTAAAAAATTTTGAAAGAAAGTGTTATAACCTAGAACATCTTTACTAACATTCTTGGTAGGAGGGGAGGGAATTGAAAATTGTATCCCTCTGGCTAAGACCCTTTTCTTCATAATCAGACAAACAGCAGTCTGATAAATTATGAATAATATCATATTGGTGTTGTAAGAACATGTACCCACTTCAATATCAAGTTCATTGAGTTTACGTAACTGTTTATCTCTAATCACAATAAAAGCTTTCTTGTTACAATTGGAAATTTTTAAGTTTCTGTAGAACTTCACAAAATAGTGTGTGCTCAACTTCAGAACAGGTTGAAACTCAAGTTACCGGTTGTTTCTTCAAGATGTTACAATATTTTAGACCTAAAAAGCACAGTAATGTTGGCAAGTATGAAACCTTGGCTTTGAAAGCTTCAAAAGATTGTAAAGACATTGTAATCACTAAACCAGACGGAGGTAATGGAGTTGTGATTTAAATAAAGTGTAACACATCGGTAAAGAAGAACATGTTCTAAAAAATACAGATACGTTTATTGAGATTAGAAGGGATTCCAAAGCACTGTTTATTTGTTGAATTGAGCGCAAAGTTACTCGAGGACAGTCTACGCTATCCATTCCTAATTTACAAGTTATAAGCTAGATGGAAGGCAGCTAGTCAACGCCACCCATCGCCAACTATTTGGCTACTTTTTTGCCAACAAAAGAGGGGATTGGCCGTCACATTATACATCCCCCACGGCTAAAAGGTTGAGCACGTTCAGTGATGGGATTCGAACTCGCAAGCAGTGGATTGCGAGTCGAATACCTAAACCATTAGGCTAAATTTCACAGCAATCCGGGAAGTTAGACTTAACAGATGTCTTTTGAAGTTAAAAAAGACGGCGTCATAGCGAAAGAAATGGGCCAATAAAATCACATCAAACAGGTTCAGTCTGGGGTTGTATACGGGCTTTCTATGTTTGCAAACAGTGATGTCCATTTAGACCAATTGTTTATAGGGTAGGAACCTGTAATTAATCATCAGCAAGATTTTTGATCCCGCTTTTGAAGGAGTTCGTACATACTGAAAATTATGTTAAGGATGCTTTTGAATTTGTGAAATAAATTAAAACTCACACTGTTCATTATGATGTTTGTTGTGCTAGTTTACTGAGAATGAAAAAGTACGTTTTTTTAAAACATGCTTTGCCCCCCCCCCCCCCCAACTAGCACAGCGGTATGTCTGCGGACTTACAACGCTAGAAACCGAGTTTCGATACCCATTGTGTAGCTTTGTGCTTAACTTCACGCAAACAAATAAAACATTTTTACGTTTTGAGACGAAAAATTCGCATTTTATTTTTAAAGATAAAATCTCCCCAGCCTTGTTCTTGACCTTGTTAACCTTCTTCTAGGCTTCCATGAATAAGTTTGGTTACAGTGCTGTCCTCAAAGTTTTAAGACACTTTCGTGGTGTTTAAAAGTGTTGAGTCGGTTAACGAATCTCATGGGTTTTTAAAGGGTAAACATCCAAATATAAAATTTACTGTTTAGACTCAACAGAATAGCAACCTCTCATTTTTAGATGTTCATGTCTTAAATAACCAGGGTTTGCTTATCAGTAGAGTGTATCATAAACCCGATTTCACTGGACTTGATTCACATTTTGAAAGTTTCACTCCTTCAGTGTTTAAAAAAAATCTGGTTAAAACCCTATCGTACACAACGTCTAAGATAACAGGAAATGAAAACGTTTTTGAAGCAGAAGTTGAGAACACTAAACACTGCTTAGAAAAAATTGCTGTTAGTTGTATTTTCTATATAGGATAATCCACATCAAAACTGAAAAACTAAATATCCTATTTGTTGTTATGTTTGTTGTTCTGAAGAGAACCACTAGTCATACCCTATTTAGGCACTGTTCCATGCATGATTAAGAATAAAATTCTCCAACAGCTATATCCACAAGTGTTGTTAATTGGGTCTGTTAAACATAAGTCTATGTTAAAGTGCTCTTCAACTTTAAAGACAAATAGAATCCATTGATTATCTCGCTAATGGTATTTGAGTTTACGTGCCCTAGGTGCAACCAAGTATATATATTGGATCAACCACTAGAAGACTCTTCAGTCTAATAAAAGAACACTGTCTAAACTAAAACCTACATCACCAGTAGTATTACCGACCACTGTCTAAACTAAAACCTATATCACCAGTAGTATTACCGACCACTGTCTAAACTAAAACCTATATCACCAGTAGTATTACCGACCACTGTCTAAACTGAAACCTATAACATCAGTAGTATTACTGACCACTGTCTAAACTAAAACCTATAACACCAGTAGTATTACCGACCACTGTCTACACTAAAACCTATATCACCAGTAGTATTACCGATCACTGTCTAAACTTAAACCTACATCACCAGTAGTATTACCGACCACTCTTTAAACTAAAACCTATATCGCCAGTACTATTACCGACCACTGTCTAAACTAGAACCTAAATCACCAGTAGTGTTAAGGACCACTATCTAAACTAAAACCTATAACACCAGTAGTATTACAGACCACTATCTAAACTAGAGCCTAAATCACCAGTAGTGTTAAGGACCACCAGTTTTTTCCTTATCAATCTCAGTTCCCAGGAAGAATTTCACATTAGAATGATATAATATTTTGCCATTAAGCTCCAGCTCTTAACCAGAAAGTTAGTGCATTGCCTTTACATCTTCAACTGTTAAAATTTGAAGAAAAGAACAAAATAGAAACTTTCATCTTGGATATCACGTGGACTAAAAACTTCATTATTAAGCTGTAAAATATAATGCATGTATCATATAAATACCAAATCATAACACTTACCTACATTTTAATATATATATATATATATGTTTAAATAACTTAGATTCAAAAGTAATAGCTGTCTTCTTTTCTTTCTTTCTTATTATGAGTTATTTACAACTGTCACCAAAATGAAATAATTTTAATGTAAGTTTATATTAATTTTGCATTTCCACAACAATGATTTTTGAATGTTCTGTAAGTTCTATTTAACAAAAAACATAAAAGGGCAATCTCACCAACAAACAGTAATCTATCAATTGAACAAGGCATTTGTGATATTCCTTTCTTAATTTATTGAAGTGTTTTGATTCATATAAAATATAACACATTTTGCAAACTCAGAGCTCAGTAATGTTATTAGGCTGGGCGTGGCCAAGTTGTTAGCATGCCACACTGCGAATTAGAGGATCCAGGTTTGAATCCTGCTGCCGTATAAATTCGCCCTGCAATTTGAAGCCTTGAGTGTGCTGTTAGAATGACAGTCAAATTTCACTATTTAGTTAGTCAAGAATAATCTCCAATAGTTGGCTGCTAGTGCTGTTGACTAGCTGCCTTCGTTCTCGTTTGTCACTTCCCAATTAGGGCTGCTATGCAGATAGCCTTTTGTGTAGCTTTCCACAAAAACTCAAAAAACAAATAAACCAAAGTTACCTCACTGAATATGTTTCTTGCCATACGGATCTTAGCTACTTCTGTTACGAAGAAAAATACCATGATTTTTTGTGGCCTAGGTCTACTAAAATTCAAAAACATATACCCATAAACACATATACAGAAACAATGCACGTGCACACACACACACGTACATGTGTGTGTGTGTGTGATTGCATGGTCTTCTCAAGTCCACTGATAACATCCATGTAAGAATATTAACTGCTCTAATTAGACGTTTGGCAGAATAATAACCACAAAATTAATATGAATTCCTGATAGGTCTTAGTTTGCAGTGACACAAATATAATGGTTATTTATTCTGATACACAAGTGATAAGCAGATAGAGCTCAATGGACGTGTGCACAGAACGAGAGACGGCGTCAACATCTAGCTGTTGAGAGCTCCATCTGAATATAGAGAATATCTGAAGAAGGTTGTGAAAACTAGTCATTACATACAACTAGCCATTACATACAACTAGCCATTACATACAACTAGCCATTACATACAACTAGCCATTGCATACAACTAGCCATTACATACAACTAGCCATTACATACAACAAGCCATTGCGTACAACTAGCCATTACATACAACTAGCCATTACATACAACTAGCCATTGCGTACAACTAGCCATTACATACAACTAGCCATTACATACAACTAGCCATTACATACAACTAGCCATTGCGTACAACTAGTCATTACATACAACTAGCCATTACATACAACTAGCCATTACATACAACTAGCCATTGCGTACAACTAGCCATTACATACAACTAGCCATTACATACAACTAGCCATTGCGTACAACTAGCCATTGCGTACAACTAGCCATTACATACAACTAGCCATTACACACAACTAGCCATTGCGTACAACTAGCCATTACATACTTCCTACAATATGTTCATATTTTCCAAAGTATACTTGTTGACCACGTAACTCAGTCATCCCATAAGTAATATTATTGAAATACCCTCAATCCTCTATAGTTCAATGTAACTAGGAAACGCATTAGTACAAAACTAATGAATTCTCCAGCGACGTCTTCCGTGAGAGAGTTCAATAATACCAAAGAGCAATGACCGTTGACAATATGTAACTAACTCAAGAATAAGCTAGAAACATTCCATAGTCGGTATAACTGCTCGTTCAATACAATAATCACACCGAACGCTTGTAAGCGTGAACACATTTAAATATTTTACGAACATTTCTTGCACACCTTTCTAGCCTATAAGGGAGGGAAGTATACAGTATTTTTCCAAAAACCTCCTTTGTAATTTTGTGCCATCTTTATAAGTTTCATATTTTTCATATCACACACATTTGTAGATATATGTTCACGTTTCTTGACAATGGAATCTAATAAATACAACATTTTTACCTATATATACATGTATGCGTATTTAGATACAATGCATGCTATTATTGCCAATGCGTTTGGAAACAGGCAAGCAGTAGCCAAAACATTTGATCTTTTATTGTAATAAAAGTATGTGCCTTCTAATGTTCATCTCACGTGCCTGAAATAGGATGCGGTATTAGCGTCATTTATGTTGAAGGAAATCTTGCAGAACGGGACAGTCTCTGTACAATTAATGAAACATATGACGACAACTGGTGAACTGAAACTGTAAAAACGGTAAGTTCGTCAAAATACAAAAATATGATTTAGAAAATGTATATAATATATATATTTCTGAACTGGTTCCATGTGTTATATGTAAAATTAATGTTCTTTAATGCCGTATATGCTGTAAACTGTATGTACTTTTATAGCAAAAGAATGTGTGAGGCTGTCCATTTTGATCTAGAGCTGAGTTTTCATTTTGTTGATATGGAATATGTTTAGTTGCGGATGAAGAACCAAGGCTATATAAGAATAAAAATCCAACAAAGGTTACATACAGGCAAAAGAAAACTACAACGAATGTTACAGTCAGAGGAGAAGTACAACAACGGATACACCAAAGTAAGACTGCAAGGAAGACTACCTCAGAAGAGGACTTGAACAAATGTTACATCATATGATTCCATCAAACCTATAGTATATGCATATAGTAAACTTCGTATTTTAGTGGTAACTCCTATTTTTTCGGTTTGAAAATGTAGTAAGGTTAATTTTAAAATGCAAAGCTCTTCTCTATATTGTTACTAAACTATGACTTAACTGGACTGATGTAAAGAGATGTTGTCCAAAACTGCAGCAATCGTCTCATCGCATGTAGCTTGTTGTAGCTCTCTTTTGATTGTATGTAACCTTTGTTGGAGTCTTATAATGTAACCTCTATTCAAGTTATCTTAGCCCTCTTCTGAGGTAGTCTTCCTTGTAGTCTTACTTTGTTGTAACCTTTGTTGTAGTTCTCTTTTGATTGTATGTAACCTTTGTTGGAGTCCTATGACGTAACCTCTATTCAAGTTATCTTAGCCCTCTTCTGAGGTAGTCTTCCTTGTAGTCTTACTTTGTTGTAACATTTGTTGTAGTTCTCTTTTGATTGTATGTAACCTTTGTTGGAGTCCTATGACGTAACCTTTGTTCAAGTCCTTTACTAAGGTAGTCTTCCTTTCGGCTTTACTTTGGTGTAACCTTTGTTGTAGTTCTTTTTTTATTGTATGTAACCCTTGCTGTACTTCTCTTTTGATTGTATGTAACCAAGTAGTTTCATACAGCTTTCATGATTGCTATACGTTAACATATTGTAAAAGTTAATATGTTTTACTTAGTTTACTAAAAGCGAATGTTTTTGCTGCGCATTTAATACTATTACAACGTAAACGTTTACACAGCTTCGTCCATAAAAACTCTTATTTCACTTTTATTGTTCCTGTTAAACCTTTCATGTATTCTGTTACAGCGTGTTCTTTTAACTGTTAACCCCTTATTATTTGTAACTGTTGTCTTTGTTTGGACAAATGTTTTCAAGTTCATGTATTCCTAGAAATGTTTTAGATCAAGAAAAAGTTTGAAAGATTAATTTAAAAGATCAAGTATTAAATACATTAAATTAGGTTATATTAGAATCAAATGAAACAATATTATAGAATACCTTTAACTAACTGGCGATCACGATAAGTGACTATTTTACACATAGCCCATCATTGTACCCATTATTATACTGCCCCCCCCCCAGTAGCACAGCGGAATGTCTGCGAACTTACAAAGCTAGAAACCGGATTTCGATACCCGTGGTGGGCAGAGCACAGATAGTCCAATGTATAGCTTTGTGCTTAATTCCAAACAAACAAACAATTATTATACTTGTTAAAATATTTTCATAGTTTGAAGAAATCCTTCTAGATCTCAACCAAACATCGCATACGCAGTTTATGTGGATTATACACTTTGGTACAAATCCTCCCTGTCGTTTAAATTCATTAAGATGTCAACGGATTTATCTGAACTCAGAACTGAGGGTTATTGAACTCTACTTATATATTGCACAAATAATTCAACCGCTATATATTACAAACAAATGAAATGATTATTTCAGTACAATAATGAATGATTAAAGGAAATGTAAATGTTATCTATATATTGTTAACGCATTTATTTGTATTGATTTATCATATATATATATATATTGTTAACACATTCACTCTGTAATGATTTATTATATATATTGTTAACACATTCACTCTGTAATGATTTATTATATATATTGTTAACGCATTTATTTGTAATGATTTATTATATATATATTGTTAACACATTCACTCTATAATGATTTCTTAAATGTTATATAATAAAAGAATTAGCAAACGAATCTGATTTAGGTTTGTTTTTCTGCTTCTTAATATACAAAATACGATCACTTTTAAATGATATAAACGTACATATACATGTTTGCAATTATATACATTCTTGGCCAAAATGTTTGCATACTGTTCTATATTCATGCTATTGTCTACATGCATGGAGTAGTTATTGAGTAAATGCCCGAGTAGTAACAGAGAAGGTACCGTATGTACGAGTTGTTATTCTGGTCTGTATAAGCTGTTTTGAGAATTTGTTCGTCAAAACGCACATACACACCTGTTTTGTATAAAAGGGTGTGCTTTTGGTATAATCGTTTTCGAAACAGATCAAAGATTTGTACAGATAATTTCTTTGCACTTAATGTAGAGTCATGCCTCTTCTTATGCCAGAAGTTATAGACCATCAAATTCTCCAGAAATGGTATGAAGTAACCAAACACTAACAGAACAGTAGGGTACCCCCAATGTACTGTATCCACAATCCTGAAACGTTGTTCCAGGAAAGTCTACTGGTAGACACTTGAAAACTACTGCCCGAGATGACCGTGTTTTGATCAGGTTAACATGTCAGGGTCGAAAGAAGTCTTGCAACACCTTACGACAGGAATGGCATAAATACCTTCATTCAAGGATAACCAGAAAAACGGTGAATAGGAAGCTGACCAAACAAAGGTATTTTGCAAGAATGGCTATCTGCAAACCAACATTACCCAGAATTCACTGCCGTCACCGTGTTACTTGGGCAAGACAGCATGCCACCTTACAGTTAGAACACTGGTGATATGTCATCGTTTCAGATGAGTCCTGTTTACGGCTTGTTAAAGCTGGTGATAGAATTCGTGTTCGTCGTTTGCCTGAAGAACAGATGAGAAAATGCTGTCTTTTCCATAGGGAACTCACATTATGTGGTGCAGTACGTGTTTGGGAAGCTATTTATCATGGTGGAAAACTGATTTTTATTTCCTCCAGGGAAACGTCAATGGCGCCGCCTACAGTCACCACATGGAGACGAAATTTCTGCAATATGCTAAGGCAAGAGTTAGCAAAAATTTTGTGTTCCAGGATGACAATTATACTGCCCAAAGTGTGCGTATTGCACAGGATTATCTCGACCAGGAGGACATTACAAGATTACCATGGCCAGCAAGGTCTCCAAATTGTAATTCCATTGAGAACTCTTGGGCAGAACTGAGCCGGAAAATTGCTAACCACGACCCTAAACCAGCAACTGTAGCTGAGTTGCGGTGTCTTCTAATGACAAGCTAGGATCATATCACGGTGGATTACATCAATAACCTCATAGACATCATGCCACGTCGCCTTGCGGAGGTTATTAGAGTTCGAGGAGAACCAACCAAGTACTGGATGTTTAATATGAACTGATATAAGGTTACAGACGCTATTTATAATAATTTTATGTTACATTTTGTCATCACGTATATTTGAAGGTTCTTTTGTGATAAGGGAAATGCTGAATTATACATCTTTCTACAGGTGTCTGATAAATCGTTCATGATATCCATAGAACCTGTCTCATTATACAAATTACATATGTAGGTGTTTAATATAACATGCATTTCTCAGTTTGACAGCCCCAATGTGTTTGTATTTCATCTTAATAATAATGACCTAATTTGTTACAAAATATGCAAACATTTTGACCAAGACTGTATACTTATCTATTGATCCATCTACATGAATTGTCTGAACACTATATACAGTACGAAGTTTATGTAAAACATGCTCACTTTTCTAAACTAAATCAAAAAGGAATACATGGTACTTTTAACTACTTTTGAAACAGTTAGTTCAAAAGAGTTGAGAAAAATGAATGTACTACGTAAAAGCTTCACATATGACGACAGTCTGTAAGAATCAAAAAGATTTCCATCGAGATTTTATAATACTTGAATTGGTATCTAACTGAGACATATTAGGCCGGGCTTAGCCTGGTGTTAGTTTGTCGGGCTGCAGATCGAAGAGTCGGCGGTTCGAGAAGGGATGTCACTGAACACACTTCACACTTTCAGCTATAAGTGTGTTATAAAAGTGGCAGTAAGTTCGGTTATTCAGTTACAAAGAGCCCCAAAAAACCCTTGTGTCATTGGGTGCAGTTGAATGACTGCCTTACTACTGGTCAAAATAAGGGATTGCTACACCTGAATCCTAGGGATTTCTGACCTACCCATTTATCCAAATGCACATAATTAATGTATATCTTTCAAATAAACAAAATATTCCGGATCGTAATTCTCGCTAAATTATATAACTTATTGTTTAATGACGAAGGGATAAAGTCGAGTTCTTGAATAGCAATGTTTTTTTAGTCTAAAAGGCCTGAATTGTATGTACGAAAAATATAACCAATTCATAACCACGTTTATTAATAAAGCAAAATGCGCGTGAATAAATGTTTAGCACACAGAAGATCTATTACATTTACAACAAATAACGAGAAAGCAAGTAAAGCAAATCTTGTTAACCAGAAAATTGTATTTTACATTACGAATGTGTTCTATTTTATCATAAAACCCAGCTTACAACTAAAATAATTCTTATGTATACTTTCATTTTTAAAACGTATTAGGATACCAAACAAAAGAAAAAAAAATATACGATCACACACACGATGGAGAAGAATTAACAAAAGTTTACGTTGCAAATTGATAAATTTCTTATTTAGGTATGAAAAAAAATAAAAATGAAATTTAGCAATTTTATACGTAAACGTTTGTTTTAAGGTGATTTAATTCGTAATCCTAGTTCATCACGAAACGGTTATTTTTATGACTTTTATATTCATTTCTTCAAAACTACGCTTTTATTCTCGACATATCTATTATAGCCATGTCTCTCTATCTATCATCCTAATTAAAGGTTTTACTATTAATTTGCATAATTATATTGAATCAGTGCATGACATGTTATTTTGTGTTGTTGCTTTTTAGTTTTTCAAACAGTCGCAGCTTTATTTAGTGAGTAATTTACTTCGTTTTACTTTACGTTTTTGCTTTTTCCTTAATTTTTGGTTGTTGTTCCTTTTCACTTGTTCAATTTCTTATTTTACCTATGTGACATCTTGTACGTAGGACATTTTAATTAGACATTATGAAAACGAAGAAGATAAAGTGAAAATTCGCAAGTTAATTAACGAGCAACATTGTTAACTCAGAAACTTTATCATCAAATAGATTATTCCCGAAGACCTGGGTAATTTTAGAGATAAACATCAGCCGTAAAATCTGATAACCGCAAAATTTAATAATCATGCAGTTTCTCTAAATATATATTAATTTTTATGGCCTACAAAATTTGCCGAAAATAATTGCATTAAAACTATAAGGTCTACGTAAAATATTCTATCATATTATTTGGCTTGAAAGTTAACATATTTTTTTACCAATTTTGTCGAAACACATACACCTATTTTTAAGTTTAATTGTTCTGTGAATTGCACCCTTGCTGGCTCAGCGGAAAGCTTAAGGTCTAATAACGTGGCAAATGAAAGAAAGCCCGTGTGTATGTATAATACGTAAATTTTGTCTAATAGTTAGGCTTTTATGAGCTCAGTTTTTACAATTTTTATTTATAATTATATATATATATATATACATAAATTGTCAATAAATAAATACATTCTTTGTTTGTTTGGAATTAAGCACAAAACTACACAATGGGCTATCTGTGCTCTACCCACCACGGGTATCGAAACCCAGTTTCTAGCGTTGTAAGTCCGCAGACATACCGTTGTGCTACTGGGGGGGGGGGGCAAATAAATACATTTATTAGATTAAAATACAACAAAATAAATAGTTCTCCATTTTCTGTACATGATCTAAGATAACCAAAAAATTCGAAGTTTGATTCCAGCGGTGGGCATAGCAACACAAATAGTCCATTGTGCATGACCCCAGTGGCTCAATAGTAAGTCTGTGGGCTTTCGACGCTAAAAGTCGGGTTTCGATACCCATGGTGGGCAGAGAAAAGATAGCCCATTGTGTAGCTTTATGCTTAACCACTGTGCAGCTTTGTGAATTTGTTGAATAGAGCTTTCACTTAATTTACGGTTTTAATGACAATTTACTATTATGTGTTTACCTTATCGATGTAAAGCTTGTCAATAACATGTTCCAAAGCTAACGAGCGACATTAACAACCTAAAAACGGAGAGAGTATGAAAATAAAGTACCTTTTACAAAGTGTATAAATATTGTGAACCTTTTTTAATATTTCTAAAAATTCTTAATAATTTGAACTATAGCTACATCACTTAAAAATAAATTTTCCTCTGTTATGGCATGGGCGTTAATATTTGGCATTATAATAAGTTTGCAGTATTTTCTACCTCCTAATAATGGTATGTATATATGTATGGCGCGTGACTTAGCGATTAGCATTCCTGGACTGTGAATCCGATGGTCCATGGTTCACGCCCCTGTTGCTGCCAAAATGCTATAGGTAAGTAATCAGAATGGCGGTCAAATCCTATTATTGGATTAGAGTAGTAGAAGAGTCGGCGGTTGGTAGCATTGACTAGCTGTATTCCCCCAGTCTCTCAGATCTAAATTAGGGATGTCCACAGAAGGCAGTTTTCGTGCAGCTTTACAGGAACTTCCGAAACAAACAAACGTGAATGTAGATTTAATTTTAAAGTTGTTTCATTCTTTTGGGTTTAATTTGTTTAAATATTGAGATGTAACATAACTAGTGTCGAATTCCACAAATTTAGCAGATTGAATGCTCTCCGTGCTTATATCGACGGATGGGATTACATTCATTACTTCACCACCCGGTGTCTACTTAGCAGTGATATTATCTTCACAAGGAACTTTTTATCTCGAAAAAGAAATTAAAGTAAATCACGCTAGTTAACAGCACCCAGCGCCAACTGTTGGGCTACTTTTTTCTGCTCGAATCATGGGATTAAAGTAAATCACGCTAGTTAACAGTACCCAGCGCCAACTGTTGGGCTACTTTTTTCTGCTCGAATCATGGGATTTGACCTCCATTATTGTAGCTTATTCACAGTCCCAAAGGGCAGAGCGGGTTTTGGGGGAAACAGGACGTGAACCATTAATTCTTATGTATGCAGTCGGGTACGCGTAAGATCACACCAAGCCCTAGATATGATATTATGCAGACCATGGTTCTTGGTAATTTCATCACATTCATATCATACTCCAGAACCTTTATAGCCAAACTGTTTATGAAATAAGGAACAAATCATTGGTACTGTTTTATACTGTTACTACTTAGTCATTTATTCAATAACTACTCCATGCATGAATATGATCTAACAGAAAAAATCATAACCCTCGTTATGTATGCTGTAAAGTTGAGAAATAAGCGCAGTAATATCACTCATAATTAAAATGTGACAAGGCTGAACTATTTTAGCCTTTTTTCGTCTTTCTTTTCGTGTGATATGGCCACTAATTACAAGTGACTGAAAACACGCAAGTCTAAGGTAAGCAGGAATGATGATAATATTTATTTTCAAGTAAAGCCACATTGAGCTATCTAATGTGTCCATCGCAGGGAATCGAGCCCAGCATTTTAGCGTTGTGAGTCTGGGGACTGTTGATTATGAAGATTAAATCTTCGTTATAGCAGAAGCCTGATTATTTCCCGGCTTCAACAGGTCCTAAAAAGCTTCGGAATTTAATCTGTTTGTTTGTAATTAAGTACAAAGCTACACAATGGGGCTATCTGTGCTCTGCCCACCACGGGTATCGAAACCCGGATTCTAGCGTTGTAACTCCGCATACATACCGCTGTGCCACTGGCGGGTCAGGAACTTAATCTAAATGCTTGAAACGCATCACCCACAATATTAAAATGATGCAATATATATATGTGCATTAAATGGTGAATTAGATTGGTTTTAGTTTTCGCAGTTATTTAAAAAAAATATAGACTTTATGGAGTTCTTGTAAGGCATTATTCATGATTAAGCATACTTGAGCAAAGAAGTTTAAGAAACAAATTCTTTAATTTTGTTCAGTTTCTAGATAACCAAATCATGCTGTATTTATCCGATTTTGAAACATAAAAAATATGCACGTGTCTTGAAAACACAACGCTCATTTTCATATAATAGTGTAAGTTAAGTAAGTGTAAGTTAAAAGCAAGTTAGCGCAGATAGCCCTCGTGTAGCTTTGCGCGAAATTCCAAAAAACAAACAAAAAAAAAACAATAAAAGCAAGTCATTCTGCTCAGGATCGTGCATAGAGGAGGGGGTGGGTTGGAGAACGGGCGACCAATACATTTATGCATACGGACTTGGTCATTTCGGGGAGTATAACACTGTTTTTTTTTTCTATAAATATGATGTATATGTATATATTAATGTGATTTATATAAATACATATATAATATGTGTCTGTTTAACGTACTTCCTCAATAGCGGTCACATTTAAATTTCTGAACACCCTCATTCTGATTCTTAACACTTTTGTCGCAAAAAATATTTGTATACTAATGTAATAAGACCTGTAACTTTCCTTAAGGTTAGGGAAGTATTCACAATATAGCTAATAAGGTTTCCTATTGGTTCTTTACTTTTCACATTTCTAAAATACTTCAATCTACTGAAATCGTAAGTTTGTTCTTGATTTGAATTTAAACTTCGCCGGCTCCTTGAGTGTTTTAGTATATCAGCCGTTTCTAATTTTGAGCTGATATACCAGAGGGAAGGCAGGAAGTCAAAAACACCCTCCACCAACTTTTGAGATACCTTTATTTGCCTAAATAGTAGAAGTTGGCTGTCACTTTTATAGCGACCCTATGATCCGAATGTACGTAGCACGTTTTTACAGTCACTGGACTCGAATCTGAAACCTATGACTCATTGTGGCTAGGACATAATTGTTAGATTGTTAGATTTCTGCAGTAAACAAATTATGGTAAAACTCTTAGAATTGTTATGGCTTGTAAAACCCAATAATATGTTAACCTTATATCGTAACTGAATAGCAGAGTTCTTTATCACTTTCGTAACGCACCCAAAGCTAAAATAGAGAAGCATGATCAGTGGCATATCGCGAGCTCGAATCTCGAACTTATCCACTAAGCCATGCACTGTCTCTGAAGTGATCTAATGTTTCATCTTCAATTTCGTTAAGAAAAACTTCTGCTCTAAATATAATATCGAGAATTTACAAAAGCTATCGAATATCAAACTTATTAGGAAATTATTAAATTAAGAAAAAACTTTATATTTTTATCGCGAAATATTTGAAAATCCTATAATATTGTGACTCAGTACTTAATATTATAGATTTGTTTGTTTTTTAATTTCACGCAAAGTTACACGAGGGCTATCTGCGCTAGCAGTCCCTAATTTAGCAGTGTAAGACTAGAGGGAAGGCAGCTAGCCATCACCACCCACCGCCAACTTTTGGGCTACTCTTATACCAACGAATAGTGGGATTGACCGTCACATTATAACGCTTCCACGGCTGAAAGGGCGAGCATGTTTGGTGGGACGAGAATTCGAACCCGGGACAATCAGATTGCGAGTCGAGCGCCCCCTAACCACCTGGTCATCCCTGGACAATATTATACATATTCGTTTTGGGGCATTAATTTTTATTACTCCCAAAAGAAACAATATACATAATATTGTTCTATAAGGGTAAACATATATTGCATGGGAAAAACTAAGTATTGAAACTTTTTCTTAACAGTATAACTCCTTCCTTGTAATCTTTTTTTCCTGAAGATGACTTGGCGACCACTTTAAAGCGTAGAGGATTTAACAGACGTTTTCAAATTGTATTCAAATAAAGAAAGATATGTATATTTAATTAATTTTAACAATAAGACATAAGTCAGACCATCAACAAGTAAATATATTAGGATTTTTATTTCATTGATGTAACGTGTATTGATAGGCTAGCTACGCCTGGAAACTTAAGCGTAATTTTTTTATGAGGGATGTGTCCCATAATTTATTTTCAAAGTTAGTATACCATTTTTTCGTAGAATATCCTGATGCAAACCCAAAAACTAGCTTCACCAGTTATTCCTCATTTTAAAATAGAGGAAAGACAACTAGTCAGTACTCAACAGTTCCCACTTCCAGCTCTTGGGCAACTCTAATAAAACAGTGGGATTTGACCGCCACTCTTATAACGCACTCACTGTCACATTATACGAACTTCGATTTTGCGGTAGTGGAATGCGAAATATAGAGACTCGGATTACAGTCCAGCACGCTAATCACTTGGTCCAGCTATTAAAGTAGTGACTTGCTTTCATTATTTCATGTGAAGGAAGGCAACGTTTTAAGCAATATTCTTCACAGTTCGGCACGCTCAGCTAATATAATGCTGCTTTGCTTTCAGTATCCCCCCCCCCTCCTTCCCAGTGGCTCAGCAGTAAGTTTTAAAGCTCACAAAAATATCATAAGAAACCCAATAGTAATTAATTTTCTTCAAATCTACGTGCAGTAATATCTGAAAATTTCATTGGGCATTTTTCGTGAAAATGAAAAAACAAACACAGAAAAAATTATTTTACGAGTCACGATAACACAGGTAAACTGTAAAGCTGAAAATCATAGTAATCAAAGTAGAACCAGAAATAATTTTGATGCGTCATTTATTCTCTGAATTAAACGTCTTAATATTTTATGACACCATGATATTATTTTTGAAGGGAGTTGAAATAATGTGTTTAAAAGCTTACCTTCTTACGTCAGCAGATCTCACTGTGCCTTTAAATTTTACGCATGAACTCAGACTATGAAACTTTTTTATGTTGACAATAAATTCATTAGACATGTTGGCGTGTTCAACGCTTCTAATATCATAGTACCAGAAATAGTTATAAGACCTGTTTTGTTATCCCACGTGTCAACCTGGGGAATCAGCACCAGTGGATTTCTGTAGAAACATGGTTGCCGGGAGACATCAAGCTATACTTTTGTTGATCAACCTAACGTAAACCGTTCCTTCTACATTCTCTAACAGTTATCTCACCTGAAAAAAGCGCGCAGAAAGAACTCGAGAAAGAACTTACAACAAAAAATAATTAATTCTACTACACC
>NW_013665758.1:387912-398608 GCF_000517525.1 Limulus polyphemus
AAAAGCGCGCAGAAAGAACTCGAGAAAGAACTTACAACAAAAAATAATTAATTCTACTACACCCCGCTAAGAAAGCTACAAAGTAAATTAACAAATTTCTATAGCAACACAGTTGTCGTGAAACATTCCGATGTTCTCATTAATCAACCAGCACGTTACTATAGCAACATGGTTGCCATTTGATAGACCTCTTGTTGTTTAATTTGATTTACTTAAACAAACATCAGTTTTCTCAAGTGACATGGTTACTAGGAGAAGACAAATATCTGGATGTTCAGGGTACCCTCTAATATTTTGATTTGTTTAACGAATCTATAGGTCTCTTAATTTTTATGAAAGGGTCAAATAAGTTTTTAACGAATTTAAAGGTTTAAAATAAATTTATTTTTATGGCATTTATACAACAAATTATGCTCTTATTTAATTGAATTTGATTTACTCAATTGACTGTTTGGTTCTCGAGTACTTGTTACTCAGAATTCCCAACTATAGAAGAATATGGTGGCAATGTGTTATTGAGATTTGCCAAGTTTCTATGCTTCCTAAACCCGAATTGCTTATATCTGTTTCCTTTTCCTTTTACATTATAGTGTAAGATATTAGATACACAAAAAGAAGAAAACTAGATTAATAAAGTAGTCGTGTGTTAGACTTTGGTTACAGCTGCTGGTGTCAAAGTATAGCTTGGTTGCGAGATTTAATCTGTTCTGTGTATGTATAAAGCGAGAGGCGTTTATTGTCCAAACTCACGAACACGGCCGAGAATTATCCCGAATATTTTCTACCAACCTTTTCTTTTTCACAGATGAAAGACACATTTATGACAGAGGAGCCTTTTAGAAAAGGCATTCATTCAGAATCTCCGAAAAGCAGATTGAGATGGGACAAAGGCAGATGATATCGAAATAAAGACGCTTAACTAAACAAAAAGTGATAATAATTGAGAAATATCTCAGTGTGATCATCGTTATTAATCTTGATAAAGGCGAATTTCTAATCCATCGTTAAACAAAATTACTTAACTTGGGGGTTAATAATCCTTAATATTAAAAAACAATGGTTTAGTTCGTTACATCAGAAGAGTAAAGTCGATACTAAGTTTTTTTTCAACTTAGTCCGTTTCTCGTGGCCCGGCATGGACAGATAGTTAGGGGGCGCTCGACTCGCAATCTGCGGGTCATGGGTTCGAATCCCCGTCCCAACAAACATGAACACCCTTTTAGCCGTGTGGATGTTATAAGGTGAAGATCAATCCCACTATTCGTTGGTATAAGAGTAGCCCAAGAGTTGGCGGTGGGTGGTGATGACTAGCTGCCTTACCTCTAGTCTTTCACTGCTAAATTAGGGACGGCTTGTGCAGGTAACCATCGTGTAGCTTTGTGCGAAATTCAAACCTTTCCGTTACTTTGTTGTTTACCAACTGTTTTGTTAATTAGTGAAAATTCAAGCAGAGAGATGTATAAATATAATAAAGTTAGAAATTCAAAACATAAGACGTTTTTTCATATTAAATGTTAAATTATAATGATAACTTGTATTGTATCATGTTGAAAAAAACGAAATATTGAAGTAAGTGGTTTAAAAATAGTAAACATATATTATGAACCCAAAGCTAGTCAATATCTAGCTAGTCATTTGTAAAATGCACGCGTTTTCCTTTACCAGCAGCAGCAATATAAATATGAAACACTTAAATTACACAAAGTAATAAATATTATAATAATCATTAACCAAAATTCCATCCAAATTGTCTGCAGCGATTTAGGGCTATTACTTCTCTTTCTATAGGGAGCGCTAGACTCGCAATCTGAGGGTCGCAGGTTCGAATCCCCGTCCAATCAAACATGCTCGCCCTTTCAGCCGTGAGGGTGTTATAATGTGACGGTGGATCCCACTTTTCGTTGGTAAAAGAGTAGCCCAAGAGTTGGCGGTGGGTGTTGATGACTAGCTGCCTTCCCTCTAGTCTTTAACTGCTAAACTAGGGACGGCTAGTGCAGATAACCCTCATGTAGCTTGGCGCGAATTTCAACCAAACCTTTTTGCTCAAATCAGTAGATTATTAATGAGCTTAAAAAGTGGTTAGGTTTTCACTGGATTTGGAAGTTGGTAGATTTTTTTATGGACTTGAAGGAAATAAAGTCTGTAGTTTTTGTTTTGGTTTGGTTTCATTCAAAGCTATACACAGGCACTATATGCACTGTTCGTGGTTCGAGCCCCGAAAATTTTAGCATTGTAAGCTCTGAAGCTTACTGCTAAGCCGCCAACGTGGCCATTAGTGGGCATAGAATTTCGGTGGTCTTAGACAACGTGCAAATTTTTTCTGAAGTTTCAAAGCGTGTGAACTTCTATGAAAACGAATTATTTAGAACTATAGTAATGTTGAAAATGAGTACGTTTGGTAAACGGATTAGACCAAGTGAATTACCAAGAGATGTTGAAAGTGAGTAAATTAGATTTTTACTTATATTGAAAATGAGTAGATTGAATTTTCAGTGGTGTTTGTGCTGTGCTCACCACAGGTATCGAAACTCAATTTTTAGCGTCATAAATCCAGAGACTTACCGCTGAGCCACTGGGGGGGGGGGCAATATTGAAAGTGAGTAGATTGGATTTTCAGTGATATTTATGCGAATAAGTGTTATTAATAAGTGATATTAATTCAGCTCTGAGCTGCTGCCAAACCTTTTAGGTTCCGATGCAATAATTAACCCATCGAAATTAATTAACTCAACCACTTTAGTTTGTTTGTTTTGTTGCTTAGCCCACACAATGGGCTACCTATACTCTGCACACCGCGGGTATCGTAACTCAGTTTTTAGCGTTAATAAGTCCGCTAACTTACCGCTGTATCAGTGGAGGATTTACAAGGTTTGAGGCCCAAATATGACATACAACTTTCCGATGTTCTATAAACACATAACCGCGCACTGAAAAAAAAATGTTTAGAAGCTGTTCGAATGAAATGGTTGGTTAAACAGTTAATTCGTTTCAGAATCACATGTACATCTGAAATACGTTAAAATGATCTTTCTGAATAAGACGTATTAAGTCTGTCATACTATATATAGGTTAAAAATGAGGCTAACGTCACTCTAACGGTATTTGACAAATTACTATTTTCGCCCCTTTCCTTCTCGGACTGCTCGGAAAGAGACACCTCTGAATTATTCATAAATTCTAAAGATATCAAATCCTACCAAGGTATTAACATTAATCAATAAAAACACTCACATTTATATATCTATGTTCGTAATCATCGATAATATATGTATCTGAAAAACTGAGTCGAACACTAGAAAAACAGAGTCTGGAAATGAAAACAGTAACATAATATACCACCTATTCTAGATATATTAAAGTAATGTTCAATAATGAGAAAACTACGAATAAAAATACATTTAAATGTTTATGTATGTTGATTAATAATCATTTGTTTTGGCTTTTTTCTAAGCACTCTATAATGTGTCGCCCCCCCCCCCAGTGGCACAGCGGTATGTCTGTGGACTTAAAACGCTAGAAACCGGGTTTCGATACCCCTGGTGGGCAGACACGGATAGGCCATTGTGTGGCTTTGTGCTTAATTCCATACAAACAAACTATAATGTGTCTCAAAGTGTGTGGATTCAGATGTGGCCTGATGAGGATCGAAGGATCTGGAGCTTAGAACTTCTGAAAGAAAATATTTTGGAAAAACAAAAGAAAATTCGAAAGATTTTAGCCGGTAAAACAGATTTTTAAAAGATAACCATGTACACAAGTGTAATAGGTTAATAATTGTTTTTCGCGTGTCAAACGTGCGTTTACTAATTGTTGAACACAAACTGTCATTATTACTATTATTTTGAATACTTAAACGACACAAGTTATTGTGAACCTTATTCGTTTGTTTCGTTGTTTTTTTTTCCTTCGTCAGATCAAATATCTTCTACATGTTTCGCAAGCTATTTATGTGGATACAATTTGGTTGGAACTGTAAATCCAGCATATTATAATCCTACACAGTTGACAAGTACCACAGGCTCAACCTCTCCTGTATAGTGTAGTAAGTAATTTCACAACATGGTTCGGAACGTGCTTGGAGAGAGATAGGCATTCCATAAAGATAGCGATGGTCTGGTGGTGATAACGTGAGATATGGCGTCTGGAAAATCGTATTACCTAAGAAGCAGCACATACACTGTGATTGTTTAACAGAAACTTTTGGGTATTGAACCCAACAGAAAGATTCATTAATTGGCTGCTTTGCTGTAAAGTAACGACCTTCTTTCCTTTGATAGAAAGCTATATGAAAGACATCAATATAGAAAATGTAGGATATCAGACGAGACACAGAACCACAACACTGTATCTAGCTCACTGAAAGAACGTGAATTTTGTTTGATGTTAAATAGAGCTTTTCATATCATACTTAAAGAATAGACTTTTCAATTCGGACTTAACGCAGTGATTCTTTTGCAAATTTTGTAATTGTATACAATACATTTATCGCATTTTTAATTAGTTTTAACCATTAGAGCATACTTAATAAACATAAACTATTTTGATCTTCCTGTGCTTGTGCAGGAATGATGAAATATTCCATGCAATGACGAATATATTATAAAAGACCTTAACCTAACAAAAAAATTTCCAGAATATTCCATTAACTCTTAGACAAAGTTTTCTTGTAATGAACACATTTTATATCTTCTAAACAAATATATGTTTATAAACCAGATTATCGAAACTCTTACATCTACTTATAAATCGGATGATCAAAATCTCTTGAGAACTTACTGAGAAAGAATCACTTGAAATTGCTTTTATACCTACACTTTATCTTTTATTGTTTGTTTGTTTTGTAATTAAGCACAAAGCTACACAATGGGCTATCTGTGCTCTGCCCACCACGGGTATCGAAACCCGGATTCTAGCGTTGTAAGTCCGCAGACATACCGCTGTGCCACTGGAGGGCTTATCTTTTATTACCGTTACTGTATTACTAATGTAAATAAACCACCCGTAGAAATTCTCACCGAAGGCTGCTTTTAGAACTTTACATCTGTGGTCCCGTAGGATTCATCAACTGTTGCCCCCCCCCCAGTGGCACAGCGGACTTACAACGCTAGAAACCGGGTTTTGATACCCGCGGTGGGTAGAGCACAGATAGCTCAATGTGTATCTTTATACTTAACTACAAACATCAACTGTTTTGACATAAAATATTATGGTATTTATTTTTTTATTTACAGCTTGGTGCAATAACTTAGTAATATTTAGTATTTGCTCAATATGTAGGAGCATCCTGTATTTCTCTATAGCCTCGCCTCTATAACTAAACAAACTAATTATTACATAACTTAACAAAATCACTTCAAACTTTCTGGTTGATCTGCATATCTTGTTAGGAAAATGTGTAGAACAAGTGTTAGTTAGTTAGTTTGTTTGTTTGTTTTGTTATAAGTATTAACTCAAGGATCTCTACCCATAGCTTTCCCTAGAGTTGAACTGATAGATTAGAGTGAAGGCAGCTAATCAACAGTGTCTACCATCAACTCGTGTCTGATCGAATATTGAGATCTGGCCATAATTCTTGTAAAGCACTCACGACCCTAAAGTGCATAGTACGTTTTTCTAACAACTGGTCGTGAATCATAACGTCACGCAACATGCTCACTATTTTAGTTGTGAGGGCATTATAATGTGACGGTCAATCCCTCTATTCGTTGGTAAAAGAGTAGCCCAAGAGTTGGCGGTGGGCGGTGTTGACTAGCTGGCTGCCTATCCCCAAGTTTAGTACTGCTAAATTAGGAACGGCTAGAGCAGACTGATTCAATGTCCTGCACACTAACTTCAATATCCTGCAATTAAATGAATAAAAATAAGAAAACTCTACTTTATTTTTTATAACTTTCATCGTACAGAATAGTTGGTTATCTATGTAGCTTTACAGATAAACAAGGAATACAACAGTAATTTTCAAGTGTTAATATGAGCTTCAACATTTTATTGGTTAATTTTAAACGGTCGAAGAAGAAACTAGCCACTACATCTATCAAGAAATGTTTTCCCCACCATATCGTCAATACCAGATTTTCCTCGTTATAAATTACTTGATATTTTTCTATAAATTTGATTTCTTAGCTGCGTCAAATTACCCTTGTCTCATAGTTATTATATCTCTCAATCTAGAAGTCTTATAATATTTTGCAACGAAGAATGAATAGTTTTAGTATTGGAGATTAACTCTGTCATCTGAAGTATTAGTCACAGTAAAACTATCAATTTTAAAATTCTATCATCCTCAATTTTTACAATATTAATTGAAGTTCCATTAAACTTGAGTTAAAGCATTTCCTACTGTGATAATCTGTGAAATACCTCGTGAAAGAAAGAATCAAATTCGTAAAACCGAAAATAAATAAACGGTTAATTGATATTCGAACTTGAGATATGTAGCTTGCTCTTTTAAGCAGCCGAAAAAAATATTGGACATTGACTTGTACAGAGAAACAGAGTTAGGTATTCATTATTGTTCTTGTTTTCCTGCAAGGGCTGGAAAATAGATCAATGTCATATGATAAGCATGATGAAGTAAAAATAGCTTAAAAACCAAAATATTTCTAGCTCTTTTAAACGAAGCGTAAAAGTAATTCGCTAAATGTAATAAGTACCGTAGTTTGAGCATAATTATACCTGAGAGTCTTACAACTATCTAATAATTATACCTGAGAGTCTTACAACTATCTAATAATTATACCTGAGAGTCTTACAACTATCTAATAATTATACCTGAGAGTCTTACAACTATCTAATAATTATACCTGAGAGTCTTACAACTATTTAATAATTATAACTGAGAGTCTCACAACTAGTTAATAACTATAACTGAGAGTTTTACAACTATTTAATGATTATAACTGAGAGTTTTACAACTATTTAATAATTATAACTGAGAGTTTTACAACTATTTAATAATTATAATTGAGAGTCTCACATCTAGTTAATAACTGTAACTGAGAGTCTTACAACTATTTAATAATCCATTACTCCTTATCATTGTTTTTTACGCCTTTTTTATTGTTTGTTTTTTGCTGTTTTGACCTAAAGCAAAAATGTGTATAATTTAAAATCTATACATATTTATTGTCAATTAAAGAAATACGTCTTAAGTCTTACATTGTATTAGTTCTCAGTAAACAAACTGGAAAGAGGGGGAAAGACATTAAATGATGAAAATATTGTTCATAATTGGAGTAATTTTGATTTAAAACGTTTTACTGTACAAGCATTACAAAATGTTAAAAATAACACAGTCTTTCCTCACCTTGTGACTTCTACAAGATTAGGCAAACAAAGCTTTGTTATGTTTCAAGCGCGGAATTACACGGTAAGCTATTTGTGCTGTGCCCATCACGAAGATCGAGCCCCAAACTTTAGCGTTATAAACTCTCAAGCTTACCTATGAATCACCAGAAGACCACCAGATTTTATGAATATTGCTTTAAAATGTAACTATGCTACTACATGTATTTTGTGTATTCAAAAAAATGTTTATATACAAGTTACAAATTAAGCATAATACTAAAGTATCGATAGGAATTTTAATACATGAATTTCAAATCATTCTTTGGCATTCAGAAACGTAATATTCAGAAGTTCTGCCAAGCTGTTAATGTTCTTGGTAATACAAAGAACTGGGAAATATGTATATGTTAATAAATAAAAGTACAAACAAACGAAAAATTGTATTCTTCATGGTTAGAACATAGACTCCGTTTTTCTTTCTTTCCGAATTTCACGGACATAAAGAACTTGCTGAGCATTGTCGTCCCTAATTGTGAATTGACAGGCTACAGTGAAAGCAACCAGTCAACAACACCTACTGTCATATTTTGGGTTACTTTTGTCTGATCGAATAGCGGGATTTGACTGTCACTTTTATAGTACACAAATCGCCCCATAGCGCGGAGCACGTTTTTGTGGCAACAGACCACGAACATTGAACCCTGCAATTCACAGTCTGAGCACAGTAGCCATTAGATTGCGCCCGGCTGTCAAACTAACTCAAAGTATGGTCATGTGATAATTAATTACATGTGGCCTAGCATAATCTGGTGGTTAGGGCGCTCAAAACGCAAACTGTAAATCGTAGGATCGAACCCCATCAGCGAACAGAATCGCCTTTTCAGCCGTGAGGATCATTATAATGTGATCGTCAATCCCACTATTCGTTGGTAAAAGAGTATCCGAAAAGTTGACTGTAGGTAAAGGTAACTAGCTGCCTCCTTTCTAGTCTTTAACTCCAAACTTGGGATGGTTAGCGCAGAAGTTATTTGTTTGTTTTGAATTTCGCGCAAAGATACACGAGGGCTATCTGCGCTAGCCGTCCCTAATTTAGCAGTGTAAGACTAGAGGGAAGGTAGCTAGTCATCACCACCCACCGCCAACTCTTGGGCTACTCTTTTGCCAACGAATAGTGGGATTGACCGTCACATTATAACGCCCCCACGGCTGAAAGGGCGAGCATGTTTTGGTGGGACGGGGATTCGAACCCGCGACCCGCAGTTTGCGAGTCGAGTGCCCTAACCACCTGGCCATGCCGGGCCCGCAGAAGTTACTCGAGTAGCTTTGCGTCCAATTCAACAAACAAACAATTAATTACGCTACTTAGTATAAAACAGATGTTACTTTTCTCTGGTATCATCAAACGTGATTTATCATATTTAGAATGACGAAGTATGTATAAAGTTCTCTTCTTAACTATGAAACTTGGATATACAGATATATATATATAATATTTGTAGGTGGATTACATTTTAGGAATGAATATAACCTACATTCTCAGTCTTATAAGGAACCGTAATTTGAAGACTTTAGTAACACTTTGGTAAGTATTACATCTAATATGATTAATTTTGTGAAGACTAAAATCGGATGTTCAATGAATATCAAGTAGGGTCTAAAATATTCTAAATTTGTACAGAAACGAGGGAGGAATATGCTTAGTTTACTTGTATGAACATTGTAGATTTGATATCTAGATGATTAAGATAGATGTCATGATGGTACCGCTTGTCGTTGAATGTAGTTTGTTGTCTCAAGTCTTATCTGAAACTCCTAATCCATTTGTAATTCCCATCTGTCGTTGACTGATCTTTATTCATTGATCCCATACACTAAAGCTATCAGCAGATAGAGTGTGGTGAAGATATTGTTATGCATTATCCTTTACTTTCACTCATAAGTTCTTAGAATTCTAAACTATACTGAATGAACACACTCACCTTCACAGCACGTAAGTTTCATTGGTTTGTTTTGTTGTTGTTGTTTTGTTTTGTATGTTGTTGTTGTTGTTTTTTTTTGGGGGGGGGTCCTCGATACACATTTCAATTCCAACTATTTACTTAATATTATGGCCCAGTGCCGGATTGTGAATCCGAAAATCCGTGGTTCGCATCCCATTACCGCAAAACCTTGATCAACACACTGGATCCGTTACACTGTGGGATCGTTACAGGTATGGTTGTCCATTTCACTGTTTGATTATATTAGCAAATAGCCAACGGTTGATGATGTTGACAAGCTCCTTTTCTCTAATATTTTCGTTCAAAATTAGGGACGGCTAGCGCAGGTAACCCTTTTATAGCTTTGCACGAATACCCGAAACAAACAAACAAGAAATATTTTCTTCTCAACTTCATACAGCTTTCTTTGAGTCATTCTTCTTAAATTTCGTAAAGAATTACTAATTTTCTCCATGAACTTGTTCTTAATTTTGCCATGTAATTAATCTTAATGTTGCCACTTAATCAATCTTAATTACGTTTTCAGAAACAACTCGTCTTTCCTTTTAATTATTCTAGCGTTATTTCATGTTACAGATTTTTCTAAAGTGTGTTTGATAACAGAAAAAAATTAAGTATACGAACGAAGATTTATTACATTTACACAAATATCCAATAACAACATTTTAAGGTTCCAATGATTGACGAAAAATTATATGTCCTGCTCTTCTTATTTGTTCAGGTAAATTTCGTACATTAAGAATACATTATGTTTTATATATACGTTTTTCTCGAAACAATTTTTCCTATGTTGTCACAGATAAGGAGCTGACGTTGAAAATGTATCATTGATTGGCATTAGCTCGTATTTTGTGTGTCCGGTACAAGAAAAAATAGTACATTCTATGCATTCTTTTTAAATTGTTTCTAGATACGTAGGATGGTCGATCCCACACGTTATCAGCCAACAAGGGTAAGTAGCTTTAACAATAATCTTTTAGGTGTTGTTAGTCGGTTAATGATTTCTGTTGATTAGAGAGTCCTTAGGAGGGCAAAACTTTCAAAGAAATGCCTGAAATATTGCAAACATATTCAAGCGCTATCTGCGAAGATTTTGAACTGATAGATTAGAGTTAATTCACCTAATCAACAACAACTACCAGAAGTTCTTGCGTATTTTGAACTGATAGATTAGAGTTAATTCACCTAATCAACAACAACTACCAGAAGTTCTTGCGTATTTTGAACTGATAGATTAGAGTTAATTCACCTAATCAACAACAACTACCAGAAGTTCTTGCGTATTTTGAACTGATAGATTAGAGTTAATTCACCTAATCAACACAACTACCTAGAAGTCTTGCGTATTTGAACTGATGATTAGCGTTAATTCGACCTAATCAACAACAACTACCAGAAGTTCTTGCGTA
>NW_013665758.1:399608-419933 GCF_000517525.1 Limulus polyphemus
TCAAGCGCTATCTGCGAAGATTTTGAACTGATAGATTAGAGTTAATTCACCTAATCAACAACAACTCCAGAAGTTCTTGCGTTGCTTATTCAAGTGCTATCTGCGAAGATTTTGAACTGATAGATTAGAGTTAATTCACCTAATCAACAACAACTACCAGAAGTTCTTGCGTTGCTTATTCAAGTGCTATCTGCGAAGATTTTGAACTGATAGATTAGAGTTAATTCACCTAATCAGCAACAACTACCAGAAGTTCTTGCGTATTTTGAACTGATAGATTAGAGTTAATTCACCTAATCAACAACAACTACCAGAAGTTCTTGCGTTGCTTATTCAAGTGCTATCTGCGAAGATTTTGAACTGATAGATTAGAGTTAATTCACCTAATCAACAACAACTACCAGAAGTTCTTGCGTTGCTCTTATCTGATCAGATAGTTAGGGTTGACCGTCAGTCTTATAGTGCACTCATGGCCCCAAAGTGCGGAGCGTTATTTTTTTCGGCAACGGGACGCGAACTTGTAATCCTTGGATTTACAGTTCGGACACTCTAACCCGTAGGCCCTGCCTTGCCCCGACTTTCCTCAGACCAACAACAGTTATATTCTAGCGTCTGTTGGTTTTCCAGTTTTCTTTTAAAAAAAGTAATTGTGTGTTTATATTAGCAACAACAAGAACACAAAATAACATGCTCGTCCCGTAACAAAAGGTCAGAAATTCCAGTGAGCTTTGTAAAAATTTAGCAAGGTTATCTTCTTAGATATTAGAACTCTAATAAGATATAAAATAAGATAACAGTAGCTAGGTCGATGTAGACACAAGATATAAAAATCCACAGTACATCTGGACATTTTCTTACTTTTCACTTCACAGTCATTTCACATTAATAGGATAAAGGTCCATTGTGATATTCACCATGCTTTTAACGGATAACGATCTGAACGTCTCAGATAACAAAAATTCATTTTTTAAGATCATTATATAATTCTAAGTTTACCTAGAATAAAATTATTACTTAATATTTTATGTGTCAGAAAAGTTCTTAAGAATATCATTTCAAATTTTAAACAATCGCTTTCGAGACAATTTGTTTGAAATATTAGTTATTTCTTGAAATAAGTTCTGAGAAAATAGGTAAGATCATGTTAAAACAATTTTAAAAAATTCCTATATATTTCACGGATAAGCATGGAAATGAAACATTTTTATGAAGTTAATTCCCATTTGATCAATTTAGTGTTTAGGGATTCAAGAATGAAAATATTTAAAACAATTAAATTTCTATCATTATAAGTAGAAATCATCAGATATATAGGATGTTTGGGTCTCTGCTTAATTTTTTTAATGTTCCCAGAATAGCAAAATTGCTATACTAGGCCCAATCTGGTGCTTGACTGTCTCTAGGGTTAACTGTACCAGGTACAATCTGGGACTTGATTATTATTAGGGTTAACTGTACCACGTACAATCTGGGACTTGATTATTATTAGGGTTAACTGTACCACGTACAATCTGGGACTTGATTATTATTAGGGTTAACTGCACTAGTTAACCGTGAGCTTGTTTATCGTTAGAATTAATTCATTAGTCACAATCAAGGGTTTGATTATCGTTAAGTTTAACAGCAATAGTTAAACTCTGGGTTGGTTATCGCTAAGGTTAACTTAATTAATCACAATCAAGGGCTTGATTATCGTTAGGATTAACAGCAATAGTTAAACTCTGGGTTGATTATCGCTAAGGTTACTGCACTAATCACAATTCGGGGCTTGGTTATCACTAGGATTCTTTCCGTGTATAATTTACAGAATCAGCTACCTCAAGCATTGAGCTAGCACTCAAGATAAAGTTACTTCGGTCCCTTTGTGAAAAACCTTTAGTGTACACTCGTCTTAGTGACAGCAGTAATTCAATGATCTATGTAATAAACTATCTGTAGTACTTAGGACCACTTAGAGATATTTCTGATACGCTGAATGCTCTAAAATTTAGCTATGTATACTATCAATATCAAAGTGCTCGTTTCATCTGTTTACCCTTCTTTTTCAGTGATATAACAAATAACACATATTTTGTATTGACAAATATGGGTACGGTATATCTATATATTCTGATATAGATATTTTCCCACTTTTATAAATGTTATCATCTTTTTTATTTCGGTTTTCTATCTTGACATTAACTTAGCTAACACTAGTTGCTTATCAAATAAAAAAACTTCATTTAGTCATGCACATAAATAATGATAGTAGAACTGAAAGAGCAGATTAAATGGTTAGTATACTTGAAAATTAAATGTTATTTTTCGAAACATTTTAAATATTGTTTTGCACAAACAATCATTTGTTGAAAATTACCTTATTCTTGAAAAAAATTATGTCATTGTCATAGAAACAGTTCATATTATGTTTTATTTTATGACATAACAGTCTTCTTTAGATTATTTTATCACAGAAACATTTTATGTTGCTCTGTAACTGGAAAAATTAAATAAATTGTTTTAAAACGCCCTCTACTGGGTTTCACATTCACGAGAACTTGATGATCAATGTCTTTAAAATACAAAGATTGTTACGTTAAACTAAACTGACTCCCTTTTTTTTTTTTTCGGCCGATCGCGGACTAAAAGTTAGCGTGCAGGACTATAGATTTGAGGCGCCGTGGTTCGCGCCCCGTTACCACCAAAACAAAATCGCGCTCTGCACTTTGGGGCTTTCTGTGTGTTATAAGAGTGACAGTCAGATTCCACTTTCTGTTACAGTAGCCCACGGGTTGACAGTGTGTACTGTTGACTGGCTGTCTTCCCTATAATCTATCACTTCCAAACTCGGGACGGCTATTGCAAATAGCCTTCGAGTAGTTTTGAGCCAAATTTAACATGGAACAAGTCACCTTTTATTTATCCTTCAGTACTACACGTGTTTATTGTATACTTAAATTATTTGAGGCTAGAATCATTTGCTGACGTAAGTATTTGAAATCATGCAGAAAAACGTTTCGTTATGTATGTTGTTATTAAGCACAAAGCTAAGCAATGGACTATCTGTGCTGTACCCATCGCGGTTATCGCAACCCCATTTTTTATAAGCCCTCGGACTTAACGCTAAGCCACAGGAGGACTTTTTTTTTTTGCAACAATACGTGTAAAATATCAAAAAACACAAGTTACACTAGTTGAGAATGTAAAGTAAATTATGTCTTATAATGTGACGAGATAACATTAATGTGACGAGTTAACTTTTTAATGTTATTACATAATTTTTTTGTATATGATTTTTTTTTACATTCCACAAATGCATTATACAATCACACACAAACATATTTTAAATTGTAATAAACTGTTTGGTTTTTCTTTGTTTGTTGTTAAGCACAAAACTACACAATGGACTATATGTGCTCCGCACGAAGCGGGTATCGAAACACAAATTTTAGGGTAGTAAGCAGTGAGACTTACTGCTAACCGACCTGATGTCGTAAAGTTTACTTCTCATCACTTTACACAGTTTACTACTATAATATTGGTGAGATATATTCATTGTACAAAGACAAAAGTAGTTACATAAACGAAATTTTCACTTGAGTTTTGAAACTCCACATTCAAACGTTTCATGCTAAGGAAACCGATATTTTGTTCCTTTTAAAAGCAGTTTTCTTCTTTACTGCCCTTAAAGGATAAATAAGGATAAACGAATAAAGAGTAACAAACACTTAAAACCACCTTAAGTGCTCAAAATTATATTTAAAATAACATGTTAATACTAGTTACAAATTTGAGAACCGAAACAGAAACCTGAATTTGAAAAAACTTCTCAAGATTTGCACAACTCTTAAAAAAACCCGTTCGAAATTAGTTTTTTTAAGAAACTTTCTCAGCCTAAAATAAATTATTATTCTTAACTTTTTTAACGCAAACTGATTAAATGAAAATAGCAAATAGATTGTAGCTACTGCCTGCAGGGAACAAGAATGATGTGGATTCTAAAGAATAAAATTTAATTAATTGTATTAAAAAACAAGATATATAAGATAATTGTAAAAGACGACCACATTCCAAAAGGCTGAAATCCTATGGAATATGTAAAAACTGCAGTTGTAACGAATAGGGGTTTGATCCAAAACTGGCCGTATTTTGATAAAAGAATTAATTCATAATTGGAATTTTTCTACATAACAATAACTGTTTGTTTGGATGTTTGTAATTAATCGCAAAGCTACACAATGGGCCACCTGTGCTCTGCCCACCACGGGTATCGAAACCCGGATTCTAGCATTGTAAGTCCGCAGACATACCGCTGTGCCACTGGGGGGGGGGGGCAACAATAGCTGTAACGATAGATTAAAATCAAACTTTTTTTTCAACTCTTTTATAATCAAAAATGCCATTGGATTAGCGAATTTGTAGAATATCGATAGCTGCTGACGAAGCTGTAATAGCGAAATATTGAGCTAATAAAGTTACACTCTGGAGATATAGATCGTGATTTTATTTACGTAAAATAGATTACTTATATCGGTTTAAGTATATCGAATCGTGAGTCAAGTACGTCTCAGAATTACTCTAACTTTAATAACTAAGCAACGTAAATGAAAATATGAGCTAATGCCTAAAATCGTTCATAGCAACAGCAGATAGAAACCGTTAATTTTTAATTAAGGTAACAAATAATAAATTACCATAAAAATGAAAACATAAATAAAATTCCAAAAATATAGATTACACACGCGTGTATAATCACACGAAATACTTCCTAGAACAAAATCAAATTGAACATTTTATTAATACGAATATTAATAGTAACAATAATAGCGAAATTTATAGTTTCACTGTATTATTCATTAATAATAGTTTCTTATAATGTATCTTATACATATTAATTATCACCAGATGTCTCTGTATATATAATACTGTGCATCCAATTAACTTGCCCAAGGTATGGTAATTTAATAATTCTTCAACAAAATTGTAACCCCCCCCCCCCGGTGGATCAGCGGTATATTTATGAACTTATAACGTTAAAATCTGGGATTCAATTACCCGCGATGGACACGGCAGATAGCTCAATGTGGCTTTTCTCTAAAAACAAACAAAATCAATGAAAAAAACATACTGATAAGCCTTAAAGAGTTTAAAATATATGTGGGGGTTATATAAAAATAAATAAGTACTTTATGTTACGAATAGCAAATATGGAGGTTGTTTTAGATTCCGAATAAAAAAAATATGGAGACTATAAAAAATAATTAAATACTTCAGGTTCCGAATAGAAAATATGAAGGCTATAAAAATATATAAATACTTTAGGTTCCGAATTATATTTTTTATAGCCTTCATATTTTCTATTCGGAACCTAAAGTATTTATATATTTTTTATAGCCTCCATATTTTCTTAAATACTTTAGGTTCCGAATAGAAAATATGAAGGCTATAAAAAATATATAAATACTTCAGGTTCCGAACAGAAAATATGGAGGCTATAAAAATATATATAAATACTTTGGGTTCCGAATATAAAATATGGAGGTTATAAAAAAATACTTGAGGTTCCGAATAGAAAATATGGGATTTATAGAAAAAATAAGTACTTGAGGTTCTGAATAGAAAATATGGGATTTATAAAAAATAAGTACTTGAGGTTATGAATAGAAAATATTATTGAAACTATTTACTCAGAAGTTGAAAACAGACCGATTTGTGTGTGCATTTCTTCCTTTACCTCTCCTCACCCCTGACGTTTCCTTTTTTCTCACTCTTTTGCCTGTTCGCAGGTTGATCCTGTGATAGAGCTCTAGATTGCGGAGCTGTGGAGCTAAAGTCGAATCCGTGTAATATGGATGTGTTATAATAGAGACAATCAATCCTTTAGTGTGGATGGCGGGTGCTGTTCATTGATTGCCTTCCCTGTGGTCAGTAGTTCAAAAGTAGATATGGTGGCAGATAGTCTTAGTATATTCACCATAAATGCACAAAAATACAAAAAAAAAATCCTTTTTACTGTATATTTATAAAATAAAAAAACAGCAAAGAAACACTTACTAGCATAACTACTATTACTTCTATATTATTTATAGTTACAGACCCACGTCTAAGTACTTATCTATTTCAGTAGGTGTTACATTTCATTAAACAACTGACATTTATTATTATTATGTATATAGGTTATTATAAAAAAATATATTTAAACAACTTTTAGGTTGAGTAAACTGAGTTTGTGAAGGAACAATAACAAAAACAAATAAACAGTTTATATAAGTGTGTTCAGACCAATACTCTTTTCGTTGTGTCTCAGCCGGCCTGAGAAGCTCTTTATTGAGCGAAACGCGTTGTCGCCAATTGATATGGTGGATATAGTGCAATTGAAAAACTCCAAGGGACTGAATTAAAAAAAAAGAATATAGCGTTAAAGAATATAATAGACCTGAGACTAATGTCTTATGGTAACTATAATTAGTTATAATCATGCTTCGCCAGCTTATGAAAGGTGTTCACGCCTTTAAAAAAGAATGATTTGCTGAACCAGAATCATAACTTTACCTCAGTAGGAATTTCGTTGAAACTCAAGTTTTATTCAGGCGCGCCATCTCTTGACAACATTGTGAAATATACTTTATACAAAAGCTAAGTAGGGTTAAAACATATGCACATAATTCAACGTCCAAGCTTAAATTCTCAAAACTATCAAACCATCACCTAGTATACTAAATAAGACTAATATTATTTTTTAAAACAACAAAGACAGTATTGGGAATCTGAACACATAATTGTATTTATTTTTTTATTTTTTTACTTTTTTACATACCAGTGTCAGATTAAATATCATGTTAACATCGTATATCACTGAGTTAACCAATAAACACTCGTTAATAAATTTCATACGGTCGTTGGTATCTAAATTAAATTAAACATCGGTAAAAATTATAATTGTAATGGTCATATTTATTCAGCTTTGTTAAGAAAAGGTAATAAAATTCAGAAGCACCAAAACACTTCCTTGTGGAGTAAACCCAATAATTGTCATGCAACATTTTTTATTATTCAATTATAATATATTTGGATTTTTTTCGGAATTGAATAAAAACATAACTATTTAAAAATCGGAGTTAAAGTGCTACGAAATATAAGCAGTCTCACATTCTATGTCTATTGCAGAAATTTCCTATTTACACCTTATACACACTTACAGGTAAATAAGGATGTGTGCATATATGAGAAAACATTATGTAAAAAAATATTGAGATATCAAAACCTTTGATGAAATAGTCGTTTTATGACATTTGCCAACCACAACTAAAAAAATTTTCGTAAATGAGTCTTACATTACATTATGCGTCAATAGATAGCGCTAGTAACAATATTCTTGATCAGACAGGTGCCATTTGATGTGATCGGATCTAAAGCTCGAGAATGAGACATGCTACTGAACGCAATATGCATTTTCAGCTGTAAGCTTTTATGGCGGCAAGTGCTACAGGTTGGCTACCCTCTCTCTGGTCAGTATTTCAAAATTATGGACGCTTAAACCTGCCTGTTTAAAGGTATCGTTCAGGTTGAAACTTCTGATACTTGATGCATTCAAAATGTAGAAATATTTTGATACAGATGAATTTTTTCTAGTTGTCTATAAATATTTTCTGATACTTACCGGTAGGCAGAAAGAAGATGAAAAAGAAAATGTTTGCTTTGACTAAAAATGAGAAATAGAATACTTAATTTAACATGATTTATTTAATATCAACCATTCGGGCCTTGCATGGGCTGGTGATTAAGGCGCTCGAGTCGCAATCTGTGGGTCGCGGGTTGGAATTTCCATTACCAAATATACTTGCCCTTTCCGCCGTTGAGGCGTTATAGTGTGATGGCCAATCCCACCATTCGTTGGTGAAAGAGTATCCCAAACGTTGGTGGTGGGTGACATTGATCAGTTGCCTTCCCTCTAGTTTATCACGGCTGAATTAGGGACGACTAGCGCAGATAGCTCTCCAGTAGCTTTATGCGAAATTCAAACCAATCAATCACTGATTTTTTTGATGAAATTGCTACGAAAAGTAGGCTATATAATAGAAAACATATTACAAAGATCTGTGTTATGAACATATAATCCTATAAGTATATCGACATGTGTAGGATTAAATCTAGCAAGATTGAAAACGAAAGCAGCTTTTGTGGTTTTATAGGCTTAATTGAATCAACCATTTCAATGTGACTTTTTTCCAACTCGAGAATTTAAGGAACGAATTAACTCAGCTTGTACGGTTGAACTAAATCGGCTTTGTTTTCTATTACAGGACCGTTTTACTTTAAGAATGTATATGAACATCAATGTTTGTATGGAATTAAATAGATCAAGCATAAGGCTACCAAATCACTTTAATTTTTTTAGGAGAGAGTTTAATAACAGTTTTTGGACGGGCATGACCTAGTGAATCCGAAACTTTATACCTCGCGTCCCCTTTCCGCAAAAAAACAAACTCATTCTGCACTTTGGTGCGCTATAAAATTGATAGTCAAATCCTACTATTTAGATCAAACAAAAATAGTCCACAAGTTGGCGGTAGGTGCTGTTGACTACGTGCCTTCCCTATAGTTTATAAATTCAAAATTAGGGATGGCTAGGTGCAGAGAGCCCTTGTGTAGCTTTTGAGAAAAAAATCTAAAACAAAAAAATCTCATTTAATTAATGTAATCTTATTATTCAAAGATGTCACAACATTATTTTATTTGTTCAGAATAATTTGCACGTGTGAGTGAATTAAAAGCTTCTCGTGTATAAACAGACTTCAAGAACACACAACCAAGACCATAGTCTGGCCACAAAAGCTTGATATCAATAGTGAATAGTCCCCTCTTCCAGAAAGGCTAACTTTCTTTTTATCCTACAAAAGGGCAATACTTTTTTTTTTACTCAGTAAGATACAAAAATGTTACAAGGTCTTGTGTTTCATCCTTTCTTAACGTGCGTAGAAATTTGTATGTATTTCAATATAGCTATAAAGAATAAGGAATGACGAAGTTAATCGGGATCCCACTGAGGTCATTTGTCCGAAATCTTGACCACATAGCTGTTCCCTCTTCTAGAAGTTGCAAGTTTCTCTGTATATTTGTTAGATTAGATGTATTTGTTTGTTAACAGTTGGATCTACACGGTCCCCTAACAACAGTAGAGTGTTTAGTACAGGATTTCTACTTATTTATATCACCTTTATATCACGTTTTGCAACATTAAGCACGTTGCTAAAGCTTTACTGCTGAAACGGAGAGAGATCGAAGGTTTGTTGCTGAGGAAGAAAGAGGTTGCATAATAAATATTACATATACACCTCGTGTACCTTTTAGTAACGCCACTGTTAATGTTATCTAATAGGCACGTAATGTATAGAGAGAATATTCTATCAAAGGTACATCACTATCTCATGTTTTAGTCAAATGAAATGGTTTAAACTCAAAGCACATTGTACACCAATTACCTAAGAAATATACTCGTAACACAAATACATAGTTAAGTTACAAGAAGAAAAACACTTTAAATACACTTTTTAGTAATAAACTAGTAAGAAATAATATTTATGGTTACATTGAAAAAAACAAATTTCAAATGCATTAGAGTGGCATTACAGAAGCACAAAATAGATTACTTACAATAGAATGATAGAGCAAAGACACAATAATTATATTTATACTGAAGTGACAATACAGAAAAAATAGCACTTCACAGAAGAACGACAATGTTGAGGCGCTGCACGACTGAGTGACAACAAGAATGAAGTGATAACAATACTAACACAAATATAGAATAATAGCAATGTAAACACATCGAAAACTATGGTCACACTAAGGATACTCAGTTTTATTCAACTAGAGTGACACCAAGGGTACACAGTTTTGTTCATCTAGAGTGACACCAAGGATACAAAGTTTTGTTTATCTAGAGTGATACCAAGGATACAAAGTTTTGTTCATCTAGAGTGATACCAAGGATACAAAGTTTTGTTCATCTAGAGTGACACCAAGGGTACACAGTTTTGTTCATCTAGAAAGATACCAAGGATACACAGTTTTTTTTTCATCTACAGTGACACCAAGGATACATAGTTTTGTTCATCTAGAGTGACACCAAGTATACAAAGTTTTGTTCATCTAGAGAGATACCAAGGATACACAGTTTTTTTTCATCTACAGTGACACCAAGGATACATATTTTTGTTCATCTAGAGTGACACCAAAGGTACACAGTTTTGTTCATCTAGAGTGACACCAAGGATACATAGTTTTGTTCATCTAGAGTGACACCAAGGATACATAGTTTTGTTCATCTAGAGTGACACCAAAGGTACACAGTTTTGTTCATCTAGAGTGACACCAAGGATACACAGTGTTGTTTATCTAGAGTGATACCAAGGATACAAAGTTTTGTTCATCTAGAGTGACACCAAGGGTACACAGTTTTGTTCATCTAGAAAGATACCAAGGATACACAGTTTTTTTTTCATCTACAGTGACACCAAGGATACATAGTTTTTTTCATCTACAGTGACACCAAGGATACATAGTTTTGTTCATCTAGAGTGACACCAAGAGTACACAGTTTTGTTCACCTAGAGTGACACCAAGGATACACAGTGTTGTTTATCTAGAGTGATACCAAGGATACAAAGTTTTGTTCAGCTAAAGTGACATCAAGAATATACAGTTTTGATCAGCTAGAGTGACACCACGGATACTAAATTTTATTCATCTGCAGTGACACCAAGGATACATAGTTTTGTTCATCTACAGTGACACCAAGGATACACAGTTTTTTTTCATCTACAGTGACACCAAGGATACATAGTTTTGTTCATCTAGAGTGACACCAAGGGTACACAGTTTTGTTCATCTAGAGTGACACCAAGGATACACAGTGTTGTTTATCTAGAGTGACACCAAGGATACAAAGTTTTGTTCAGCTAAAGTGACACCAAGAATATACGGTTTTGATCAGCTAGAGTGACACCACGGATACTAAGTTTTATTCATCTACAGTGACACCAAGGATACATAGTTTTGTTCATCTAGAGTGACACCAAGGATACACAGTTTTGCTCATCTAGAGAGATACCAAGGATACACAATTTTTTTTTCATCTACAGTGACACCAAGGATATATAGTTTTGTTAGAGTGATACCAAGGATACACAGTTTTGTTCATCTAGAGAGAGACACCAAAGATACACAGTTTTTTTTTCATCTACAGTGACACCAAGGATATATAGTTTTGTTCATCTAGAGAGACACCAAGGATTCACAGTTTTGTTCATCTAGAGAGACACCAAGGATACACAGTTTTGTTCATCTAGAGAGACACCAAGGATACACAGTTTTGTTCATCTAGAGAGATGCCAAGGATACACAGTTTTTTTTTCATCTACAGTGACACCAAGGATATATAGTTTTGTTCATCTAGAGAGACACCAAGGATACACAGTTTTGTTCATCTAGAGAGACACCAAGGATACACAGTTTTTTTTCATCTACAGTGACACCAAGGATATATAGTTTTGTTCATCTAGAGAGACACCAAGGATACACAGTTTTGTTCATCTAGATTCTAGGGTGACACCAAGGATACACAGTTTTGTTCATCTAGATTCTAGGGTGACACCAATGATACACAGTTCTGTTCAGCTGAAGTAGCACCAAGGGTACATGTTTTTGTTCAGTTCGTGTGTTTGTTTGTTTGTTTTGAATTTCGCGCAAAGCTACACGAGGGCTATCTGAGCTAGCCGTCCCTAGAGGGAAGGCAGCTAGTCATCACCACCCACCGCCAACTCTTGGGCTACTCTTTTACCAACGAATATGGGATTGACTGTCACAATATAACGCCCCCACGGCTGAAAGGGCGAGCATGTTTGGTGTGACGGGGATTCGAACCCGCGACCCTCAGATTGCGAGTCGAGAACCTTAACCACCTGGCCATGCCGGGCCTCAGCTAGTGTGAGAAAGTCTACATAGACGTAGCTCTGTTACGTCATAGTAAGTCTTACGCTAGAGCGACACAACAGATGCAAAGAACACTTAATTTCTGAAGGGTGATAAAATAAAGATACTACAAAATGAAACTAACTACGCTAATGATGCTATAGAGGCACGGTTTTATTACACTAAAATGACACTACATTGTCTGTATTTTTACGTTACGCTAAAGAGACACTTTTTCTTGTTAAAAGACACTTTCTGTTACGCTAGAGACAAACTACAGAGAAGCAGTTTTCTTTTGTTAATGTCATATCAGAGACAATTTTTGGATTATTTCAGTGACAATACGGAGACACGGTCAGTTTTCTAACGCTAGAGTAGTCTTTACAAAGACATAGTTTTATATGAAGATACGATAAGTTTTATAACGCTAGAGTAGTCTCTACAAAAACACAGTTTTGGAATGCTTGAGTGACGTTATGGAGATAAGTTACGATTTTTGACGTTAGGGAAGTCTCTAAAAAGACACAGTTTTGGAATGCTTGGGTAACAAAATGAAGATACCATAAGTTTTGTAACGCTAGAATGGCCCCTACAATGTTTTGGAATGACACTCCAGTAACGAGCCACGACTACATTTCCTTAAGCACTTTTTTAGACAAAATTATGAAAGCAAAACAAGCGTTATGAATGTAAATAACATTTGAAATATGTTAATGTTGCATTACAAATGTGTGTAAAATAATGGTTTCGTTGCAAAAGACAGGCAAGAAGGACACAAAATGCAAGTCATTGAAGTTAAGCTTGTAGATAATACTTTAATTACGCTAGATAGAGGTAACCTAAACAAAACTTCTGTAAACTACAAAAGTAAAAGAACAATAATATTTTACAGGAACACAGAATACATTAATTCAATTGAAACGTTAATATTGCCCCATTTAAAACATAATGAAACGTATATAATTTAAAACATAAAACAACATAATGATAATTAGCATAATTATAATAACAAAACCCATTATTTATTCATACTAAATAATAAGAAGTTGGCTTCTCCTTCTTGATGCTGTCATATTACAATATATCTTCCCATAGCGCTTTTCTCTTTCTATGCTGTCAATATATCTTCCCAAAGCGTTTTCTTTTTTTCTTTTTGTTGTCCCATTAGAATATATCTTCCCATAGCGCTTTTCTCTTTCTATGCTGTCAATATATCTTCCCAAAGCGTTTTCTTTTTTCTTTTGTTGTCCCATTAGAATATATCTTCCCATAGCGCTTTTCTCTTTCTATGCTGTCAATACATCTTTCAATAGCGCTTTCTCCTTTTTTGATATCATATTACAATATATCTTCCCATAGCGCTTTTCCCTTTCTATGCTGTCAATACATCTTTCAATAGCGCTTTCTCCTTTTTGCTATCCTATTAGAATATATCTTCCCATAGCACTTTTCCCTTTCTATGCTGTCAATATATCTTCCCAAAGTGTTTTCTTTTTTGTTCTTTTTGTTGTCCCATTAGAATATATCTTCCCATAGCGCTTTCTCCATTTTTACTATCATATTAGAATATATCTTCCCATAGCACTTTTCCCTTTTTATGCTGTCAATATATCTTCCCAAAGCGTTTTCCCCTTTTTAGCTATCATTTTAGAATATATATTCTCACAGCACTTTCCCCTATTTATGCTGTCGATATAACTCCCCATAGTATTTTCTCTATTTTTATGTTGTCATATTAGAATATATATATTCCCATAGGTGTAATCTACAAAGATAATTCCTCCCTTACTTTTTTCATTAACTGAGAATTGTCTTTCCTCACATTTCAACAGAAGCTGTATTGAATTACAGGGTTTGTTCCTGAACAGCATATAGTGCCCCCTTCATCTTGTTCCTGAACAGAATTTAGCGCCCTCTTCATCTTGTTCCTGAAGAACATAAAGCGCTCCCTTAACCTTGTGGATATAAGAAAAACCAACCCTTAACCTTGTTCCTAAACATTTTATAGCGCCCCTTTCACCTCGTCTCATATTTTAGGACCAATATTACGTCTCTGTGACGTCCTCACGATCAAAGATAGAAAAACTTTAAATCAATTTCCTCCAAACATTCTTTTTCCTTGAAAACATTCGTAAATAAAATTACTGACTCAATGATTTTTACAGCATCTCTGACGTGTTGGGATATTTTAATAAATGCCGCTTTTCTGAAGATTTTATAGTCGTAAAAAGAATTGTTTTGATTTGATCGTCAAAGATGAGTACTGATAATATATTATAAATCCAAGCAGGTAACGTTTCTTAAAGTTAGATTCAGTATAAACGCATAACGATTATTAAAATAGGAACGAATAATCTGTTTTAACACCAAACAGGTAACGTTTCTTAAAGTTAGTTTCAGTATAAACGCATAACGATTATTAAGATAGGAACGAATAATCTTTTTAACTCCAAACAGGTAACGTTTCTTAGAGTTAATCTCAGAACGGGTACACTTTGTGCAGCTTTGTGCTTAACTACAGACAACCAATCAAACAAACAAAACCTGCAAAAAATATTTTTTTATTTATTTTAAAATGTTGCTTGCTTACCCAATTCTGAACGTATCCATCCGGAAATAATGTGACAAGCGTCCTATTTTCTTCTAATAAAACGCGTCACAAGCTATCCATTAGTTAACCATATCCGGATAATTTAATGTTGCTGGCTTTAACAGTTTAGTTGAGAAACGAGATTCTTCGTGATAGCGCCGCCTGATGTCTTGTAATTTGTCACATACCTGTCCTTCAGTATAGCATCAGGCCTGTGGTTACGTACAGTTTTATACAAAGCTCCTTCTCAAACTTTCCAAATATATCTTCCCAAGTGTGTCTAACATCGTTTAAGAAACTACGCTTCTTTTATGAGAAAACGCAGTTCCATTTCGCAGGCAACCACAACAACTATATGAAATTTTAAAGGTTTCGCTCTTTAAAAACAAGACTTCCCTTCAAATCCACTGCAATATACGCGAGATATTTGTAAGTCTTTAATACCTAGACCACCACGAGTATAATTTACCCATGGGATTAAACAATCTGTTGCAACGCTAGTTTGTTTATTGTTATTCGTAGTTAAAGTGTGAATTTTCAGTTTTTATTATACAATTCAAATACTGTTTCCAACTGGTTCCTACACGTTGTTATTGTTGAATAGTAAGATAACCTTATTCGTTTAGTATTGTTTTTTTATTAGCCAAATAACTACTTCTATCAAATCAAAGGCCGCAGCGGCACGAACAAGATGTGTCTACAGGAACAAATCAAAGACAGCAGCGGCACGGACAAGATGTGTCTACTGGAACAAATCAAAGGCCGCAGCGGCACGGACAAGATGTGTCTCCTGGAACAAACCAAATGCAGCAGCGCCACAAACAAGATGTGTCTACTGGAACAAATCAAAGGCAACAGCGGCACGGACAAGATGTGTCTACAGGAACAAATCAAAGACAGTAGCGGCACGGACAAGATGTTTCTACTAGAACAAATCAAAGACACCAGCGGCACGGACAATATGTGTCTACTGGAACAAATCAAAGGCAACAGCGGCACGGACAAGGTGTGTCTCCTGGAACAAATCAAAGGCAGCAGCGGCACGGACAAGATGTGTCTACAGGAACAAATCAAATACAGCAGCGGCACGGACAAGATGTGTCTACTGGAACAAATCAAAGGCAACAGCGGCACGGACAAGATGTGTCTACTGGAACAAATCAAAGGCAGCAGCGACACAGACAGATATGTGTTTACTGGAACAAATCAAAGACAGCAGCGACACGGACAATATGTGTCGACTGAAACAATCTTGGCGTTAACTTAACATATTATTACCCACTCGCTCCCCCCTCCAGTGGCACAGCGGAATGTCTACGGACTTACAACGCTAGAAACCGGGTTTCAATATCCGTGGTTGGCAGAGTACAGATAGCCCATTGCGTAGCTTTCTGCATAACTACAAACAAACAAATATTACCCAGTCTAAACGGATAGATGCATTATCGACATTAGTCTCTTTCTACACATATCGGTATCGTTTAATGATATCCATTGTGTTCTAGGAGGGCAGTAACTGATATGTACATAAAATCAAATTTATTGTTTGGTGAAATAAAGCTGGAGAATAAATATTTTCCAACTTAAATCACCTCTAGGAAGGTTTTCTTTATTAAAAAATCATAAGCTCATTTTTAAGTCTATGGTTTCTGTGAAAACCCCTAAGGGATTGTTTTATCTCCTCCGTATACATTACTAATTTACTTTCCTATCTTTTTTTTACGAATTCCGATAATTATTCTATTGGGTAATTTCAGCAGCTGCTGAGATCCTCGCACACAAGCTAAAAATAGTTTTTTCATAGTAAAACTAAGGTTAGAATTAGAATGACTAATAGATAAAAATTTAAATAAATACAGTAAAAGTGGCGTCCCAAACACTTTAATGAAAATTTTACTCGCATATTACAACCAACGGAGTAACCAAAAAATTGCAAAAATGTTTTTAAAAAATGTGTGCTTAATTTAATCGCCTTCATACAAAATAAATTCAGTAGAGGGCGTGCATGTCAAACGAAAAAACCAGACGATAACATAAGCATGTGAATATTGTCATTGATCCTCTCACTACACAAGCAGCCGATCGTCGATTGTTTCTTTGTGAAGTGAAGTTTTTGGATTAACCGATTCTATGAATGGTAGAAAAAGCTAGGAATACCCTCAGAGTTTATGCAACTTTAACAACACATTGTTAAACTTGTTGTAGGTGGTAAAACAGTTAAAACTTTCGAACAATTTACACCTCTTTGGAACCTGAGATCGACTACAAAAATAAGATTTTAAACCTCATTGGCAAGTGAGAACGTTTAATCTATTCTTCCTTCATTATTTTTTAACTGATTGGCCGTTCGATAGGTAAGAGAAAATTGTTTTTTTTTTCTATTTTGATCAAGTATTTTTTATTTCCTCGGATTTTTCTCTTCTTATAATACCACATAGTTGCTTATATTTTCTAATAATACCACGTCGACGTATTCCTTTCCTAATAGTACCACGTATATGTTTTCTTTTACTAATAGTATCACGTTTATGGTTGTTTTTTTCTAATAGTACCACGTAGTCGTTGTTCTTTCCTAATAGTACCACGTAGTCGTTGTTCTTTTCTAATAGTACCACGTATATGTTTTTCTTTCCTAATAGTACCACGTAGTCGTTCTTCTTTTCTAATAGTACCACGTTATTGTTTTTCTTTCCTAATAGTACCACGTAGTCGTTTTTCTTTTCTAATACTACCATGGAGTTGTTTATATTTTCTGATAATTGTACCATACCACGTAGTACTTTTTTATTTTTGGTAGTATCCCGTAAGGATAGAAACAAGTTCCCCCCCCCTTCTGATAACAACACGTAGTTGCTTTTCTCTTTTAACAGCATCAGCAGTCGTTTTGTAAGTTGTGTTGAAATGATATATTTTAATAATTTCTATGAACAATAATAAATCATTTTAAACTCTCTATTTCATGAGCATATTATTATATCTAAGAGTACTTTAATAAATATACCTTTCTCTAATCGCTATTGCTCTGGTATATCTGTTTATCTACCTAGATTGTTCTTTGCTTATCAGTTGCAGTCCGAAGTTAACGATCAAAGCATTAAAACATTTACACATAAACCACTGACATTGGAGCTATATCAACTTGTTGTTTGCATACTTGTTTTACGTATAAATAACGACACAGCTGTCAATGTTTAAAAAGTAAAGGTAGCACTATGCAATAATAATATACAAGGTTGATGTGTTTTTGGAAGATTTATGGTAAAAAGTGTCATAAAATGGAAAAAGACGAAAGAAGACGTTGTAGTTACATAACATTACCATGCCTAAATATAAACAACTGTAGCGGGCTAATAGAATGAATGAAAAAATCAAGGATAAACAGCGAGATATTTTCCTTATTTTACCTATCACACTGGGTCGAAGATAATTTTACAAACTTACAATGCTAAAATCCGGGGTTCGATTCCCAGTAGTGGACACAAATAGCCCAATGTGGCTTTGCTCCAAAACAAATGACCTGGCATGGCTAGGTGGTTAGGACGCTTGACTCGTAATCTACGGGTTGCGGGTTCAAATCCCCGTCCCACCAAACATGCTCGCCCTTTCAGCCGTGGGAGCGTTATATTGTGACGGTCAATCTCACTATGCGTTGATAAAAGAGTATTCGAAGAGTTGACGGTGGGTGGTGATGATTAGCTGCCTTCTCTCTAGTCTTTCTCTGGTAAATTAGGAACGGCTAGCGCAAACAGCCCTCGTGTAGCTTTGCGCAAAATTCAAAAACAAACCCATAACGAACCCTAGTATACCCTGAGGACTTCGAGTACATATAAACATGTACGTGAGATAGGTTTCGCTGTTGTTTTCTTTTGTTTTTTAAACAAAAAATCATATGCTGTTATGCTTTTTTTAAACTTTCACCCACAGGTTGTGGGATTAAAACAGTGCATTCGTTCGTTCTGGTTATAAAATTCTAAATGACGTGGATTTGTTTTTGTTTACATATAGAGTTATATATAGAAAAAACTTTGCTGTTGATAAATCAGCAATTAAGAATATGCTAATTAGGCTTTTTACATGTATTTGCAATGCACGTGTTTATGAAGAATTTATATATTATTTTAGTTTTCTACCCTTCTTGCATGCACTGACTACCATTTGATTAAGACCCACACCTATTATCAAATTGGAGCGTTTGTCGCCTCAATAATAGCTTGAATTCGCCGTTGTATCAACTCCCAAAGATCCTGGAAGGCGTCTTGTTTGATTATAGCCCATTCATCGAAAGGATGATCCACAATTATTTCACAGATAACAAAAAAGTATTACGGTAATTAGTATGATATTCGAGTTCATCCCGCAGATGGTCAGCCGGCTTAAGATCCGGTGACTTTGTTAGTCAAGTAAGACGAGACTGAAGTTACTGTCGTGGTCTTCTTACCAGTTTCAGATAGTACGAACGCTGCGGGTTGTTGCATCTAGCATCTTCTAAAGGCCTTTGTCCATCAGAGTAGAAATGAGGTATTGGGCATGGTGTATACGGGATCGCCAACAACATTCAGGTGCACTCTTAATACTGTTCATCTTTCTAAAGGAATCAAAGGACTCAACCCTTAACACTTTAATATTTTCCACACCATTATACAATATACATAATCTTGGAGTACGGGAACAACACAAGCAGAAATGTGTGTTTCGTGTTTCATATTTTACTCTACTGTCAGTATGTAAAAGAGAGAAACTCAATTCATCAGACCAATAACATTAACCAGTCCCATGTTCACAATTGACATTCTAAGCGCTAGAAAGACGGTTGTTTCCTATTTGCCTATGATATAACCAAATTTGGACTGCTTGTAGCGGTCATAAAACAGTTTCCATGGTATAAGTTCATGGTACAATTGGCGACGGTCAGATTCTGATAACTGTTAAAGAAGTTGGTCAACTGGCTCACATTCTGACGTCTCTTGCACTTTGCAGGTCTGACCAATCGTTTTTTCTCATAGATAGTCACCAGAGTTTGGCAGACAAAGTTTTTTCCTAGTGTTAGTCGTATTCTCTTGGGACTGCCACCGCTGACAATCTTGGAAGCTTTGATCATCCTGCCAGAAAAAAAAAAATGGTCCTGGATAACAAAACGTCTACTCATCGAGACTAATTATCATGTCCTGTTGGCAAACTATTGATCTTACCAACTGCCAATAGAAACCATGAAATTGCTTCATTTCCTCACATATATAGTTAAAGAAAAAATATTTCGTACCAGCATAATACTTTTTATTTTGCGTATGCAAATGAATAGTGATCTGCAAATATAGGAGAGTAGGGTCCTAATAGAGTAACTAGGCAATATTTCTATCTACGTGGGTATCTTCTTGAACTTGTGACTTGATAGATATTTATTAAATACGTAAACAGAGCTAAAAATGAAGACTTGGACTAACCTAGTAGAATAAATGTTGACAGACAAAATAGTTTAGGTTTCTACATGGGTGTTGATGACATTAAGATTGTGTTTCAATTAAGAGACGTTTTTCTTTTCTTCTTTCTTTTCTTTTGCATGATTAATGACAACAATCTTTATGATGCTTGTTTGGTCTTAACTTTGTAAATTCTTTGTTTAATTACCAAGATGTAAAATTAAACATAGGATTATGGCTTCCATCTTAACAGATCATGGTAAACGTCCAATGTTCAGTTATTTAACTCACTATTAAAACAAAACTTAAAATGTTAATAAGTAGTAGATTCTATAAACATCTTTTGCGTGGAATATTATGTTTAAT
>NW_013665758.1:420767-429911 GCF_000517525.1 Limulus polyphemus
CATGAGATAGTATTGGGATTACAGCCGAAAATGTCGTTAACAGAAAAAGTACGCAACTGATGAGCTAATGTATTCTAAACATTGAAAGTTTTCGTTTTGTTACATTGCATACTACTAGCTAGACAAGCATATTAAATTAACAATGTTAATTATTTGGTCAGTTTTTAGTTCTGATCTATGTGAAAAGCTTAATCTGATATCTGTTTGTATTAAACGTGATTTGATCAGAAGTTAAAGCGAAGTTAGTAAATTTTTTGGCGCTTTAACTATACCGCTAGCACCATATTTCTTTATCCTAAGATAAAAACACTCATTATATAGTATGATATCGTTATTTTTTCTAAATAAACATTTAAATAAAAGAATTCAGCCTATAAACACAAAGTAAATAGCAGTACAGAAACCTAAAATATACAAAAACGTACAAAAAGCTTTTGTTGGTTCTGTCTTGTGTCTTCCCACAACTATCATTTTCTTAATCCTGTAAAAACGTATGATGGGTGCGCTATAAGAATGACAGTCAAATCTCACTATTTAATCAGACAAGAGTAGCCCAAGAGCTGACGGTGAGTGCTGTTTTCTATCTGCTTTACCTCTAATCTAACACTTCAAAATAAGGGGCATAGGTATCTCTTTGTGTAGTTTTGCGCTAACATTCTAAAATAAACAAATGCCTTATTGTAGACTGAAGGAAATACTTTCTTTGTTCTTCTTAGATAAGTACAGTTAGAAAATTAAAGAAAAATATAATATTAGTATCTTTTGGTTCTTACCCAACCAACACTCTTCTAGTAAGCAGGGGAACACATAATTTACAGATACTCAGAAGGATGAATTATGTTTTTCCCTGAGTATTTCTGTGAATTATGTGTTTGTTTCCTTGAATACCTCCGTGAATTCTGTGTTCCCCTGAATGTCTCTCATAATTCACAGAGATATTCAAGGAAACACAGAATTCACAATAATACTCAGGAAAACACAAAATTTACAGAGATACTCAGAGGAACAGAAAATTCACAGAAACATTCATAGGAGCACAGAGTTCACAGAGATACTCAGAAGAACACAAAATGTGATGAAAGAAGCACACAGCAAGAATCGAATAATATGTTTTTTAACATCAAGCTAAATGTTAAGCAAATATTTTAGAATCTTTATTCTTGTTACAAACAATACTCTAGAGAATGAAGCGTGCTCTTGCTGTCTTGAAAATCACTGCGACGAACGGAAGTTCGATTGTTTTCCTCTTTTTTATCCTAGCGACACTCACTAGAGGACTGTACTTCCGATATTTAAAAAAAGTACAGTATTATATAGCGAAACTTCTCAAAAGCAGTATTTCTAATATTTACTAAGTAGTATGATACTTCATAGCATGTCAGGGAGAAAAAAAACTGCTCTAGAGAGATTGAAGATAGATCGATATAGCTTCCCGTCTTTGTACCCACGCCGTTCTCATGTATACAAATAACAGAAATACTTCTATCAACGTTCGTATTTACTTTATTATTATATCCAGTGTATAAGTATGTATTTTGTAGTTTTTATCTGGTATAGACATTGAGGAAGAGAGCAACATTGTCTTATCAAGCGGTTGAAATGCTGTATGTCTAAAAGCTATATTAATTTTTAAACTTTTAGTATAGGCTACCATACCTTGAAATATGCCTGAAATTCCTATATACTTATACGCATATATAACCACAAAAGTTTTTCAATTTCGAAACTTCTCGCTCATAGTAAATGCTAGAAACACTGCTGTCTTCGAATCTTGTTAAAGTTCAACTTTATGCTTTAAAAGCTTATGATAGTACCTGTACAACAATTGTGATTTAGTTGGGATTTCTTATCATTTACATTATCAATATAAACTCCATAAAACAGGAAAAGAACGATTACCATGCGATTACTGGTTAGATTCCATAGTTGTATTCCCATTCTATTCCCACTAGTGGTATCTTGATGAAAGTTAAAAGCAGAGTATAAAAGAGACTGTGATATTAGTTTTACGGCATGAACAAGCTGAGCTAGAAATGAGTTTATTCCTTTCAATACAATAGTAAACACTGGTAGAGTACGTTATGTTAAAACGATTGTTGCACCTCACCATGTAATTACAGTCTATATCGCCACATCCGGTCGTGCTTTATCTGACGACCGTACATCTTGACAATATACCTTGAGTATAGTTTCTATTAAATAATGCTTTGTCATAAGATGTCATGTCCGAAACACGCCACTCTTTCCTGCATGCTTTACACAATCCATCTAATGTATAAAGATGATGATTTTGTTCACTGGAACTCAGTTGTGATTCTTAGGTGAACTAGGAGCAAAACTGAATGTGTAAGTTCAGTTTTACAGCACTTGAATAGAATGATGCAATTTGAGTAATGCTATGTACTTAATTTTACTGTGTTAAAGATATCATTTACTATTCAAATGGAAACAAAATGTCGTTGTTTTTCCTTTTTGCTTAAGCGTTTTTGGATTGATTTGACTTATTATTGTGTGTTACCTCAACACAAGACACTTACGCCGTAATCATTATTGTTTACCAATAACTTTAAAGGGAAGAAACCCTTACACGTAAGTAATAGGCAGAAATTGGTGTTCTTTCTCTCCACTGCTGATATAGCATGCTGTCAAAAATAAATATTTATTTACAATACAAAAAAATAGTTAACTGCGTCAGTCAGCTAAGGACAAAAAAAGAATGAATTCATTGCTTCATTTCGCTAGCGCTGCTGTTAGTATATATCAGTGATTCCCAACCTGTGGTCCCCGGACCCCTGGGGATCCGCGAAGATAATACCATCTCATTAAACAAGTAAGTTTTTTTATTTCTGCTGTTCTTTTAATTGCACAATTAGTTATATATGTCTTTTATTTGATAGTCAAAAAATGGAAAAACAAGTTAATTATTAGTAAGAAAAACAGTTTGTTAAGTAGATGGAATCTTCAAAAAAACATGGGGTCCTTGGTGGTGAAAAGGCTGGGAATCGCTATTATATATAATACTTATTGGGAGAGATAAAATACGTATTCGCTAACTGTGGTCGCTAGGTGCTCACGTTACAAACGCTAAGTCCAACGTTTGCTACTGCACCTGGAGTGTGTGTGTGTGTTGTTTTTTTTGGAAACCCTTCCCTTTGCAACGAATAACGGCAAAAGATAGGACATTGCTAATATATCGCCAATTTAAAACTGATTTTACAATTCTCATAATCAAACTTTACAAAAGTGTGCTCACTGAACTTTCCTCTTCACGTTCGTGCTAAGAAGAAAAACAATACTTTCACCAGGTTTTTTGTTCGTGGACAAAGATATAGGTAGTGAAAATTTTGAACTTTTCTATAAAACTTCACATGGCTCTTGAAACAAAAGTCGACAAAGTCGGTGAATGAAAATTTGCAGACCTCTTCTGGATATGCCTAATAACTCCCGATCAGAGTAATCTAAATACATGGCTCTAAATATCAACCTAGCAATCAGTATAGCCAGTTAAATATACTTTTCTTACGTACTCACTTGTAAATATTAGAGTGCAATGTTTCCTCAGTTGGGTACCCTTGCTGTTAGCAGTATTTTTGGCCCTAAACACAATAATATGTCAGTAATTTCGGCCAGCTTAAGAGATTTACATTAGTCTTAAATACATATGTTAAGCTACTAATGCAAAACATTCTTTACAACGAAAGTATAATGTTGAAAATAAAACGAAAAGTATCAAAACTAGACACATTAAACATTCTAACCAATACTATTAATGAAAACAAATACAAACAAATAATAGAGTATGTCTTACTTACGGGACATTAAAAACAATAGCGCTCGCAAGCCAAATTAATAATAACTTTTTTGAGTATTTCCTGTTTAATTACAGAATCAATGGTACTTAATTTTGCTAACCCTCGTGCAATTCACGCTCAACATCCAAATAAAAATTGCCTCAGAGGGAGTGGTTCATGATACCTCGTGACATACTTTGCAGCAAGTCTCTTGGCGCCAGTAGGATTGCCTTAAGCCGTTTTAAGAGCTTTAAACATGTTATTACAATTTGATTAATTTTACTCTGCTCAAAAGATATCCACGGAAACCTTTCATCATCTTAACCGACAGTAAAAAAATCGTTGAACTAAAGGCAAAATTAACTTATTTAAAGTCATTAGTTAATTACTTTGAGATTTTTTAACATAATAAAATCGAGCTTTTATTGTTAATTATTTCATTTTTCTTGCGGGATTATCGTGGACTATGTGAACATTGATCCATTGGTTGTAGATATATATATATATATATATATTCATTCTAAAGACTCGCCTACTTTTAATGGTTCACACTTCTATTAACAACGAACTATAAGTTCACGATGTAGAGATGAATCTTCTCCATCAGGGTCGACGAAATTACTTTATCTTTCATGAAGTTGGACAAATTTTATAGAAAGAAAAAATCTTGTTTGTTTACAGTTAAGACAGAAACACAACTGCACAATGTTCTAAGAATTAATCAGACTGAATCTTAATTCTCTTTCATAATCCAGGAACTATCTTCCGTAATCAATATATCAATCTATGCCTACCATGATATCAACCATAGAGTCGTTAAGCCGCTTAAGTCCCTGCTGTATAATAACACAGTAATATTGTTAAACAACATTTTTGAAGTATAGACAGGCTTAAAATATTAGAATCATTTCCTAAAATATCGTTGCAATACTGTATAACTAACAGTTCAGGTTTATTTCTTTGTTTCGAATATTTGTGCAAACCTATCTGCGCTAACCATCCCTAATTTGAATTTATAGACTAGAGGGAAGGTAGCTAGTCAACAGCACCCATGCAAATCCTTGGGATATTCTAATCAACAACAATTAAGATGACGGAATGAATAAACTACTACATATGCCCTACAATGTCATTGTAATTACTATAAAGCCTAACAGTTGAGGTTTAGGCTAATGGAATCCTGTTCCGACGTATGTCTGTAATGTCTAAAGGTGTAAGCTAAATGAAATCAGTGTATGTGCTTTACATCTATAAGCCTAAGGTTTGTAATAATGGTTTAAATACAAGATTAAAATTGACTGAGACATTAAATAATGATTTGATGCTTTTATATTTCATCTTTCTCCCGTAATGTATGTTTTGAAATAATACATTTTTCCGAGTATATCGTATACGAAATCTACTGTGTGATTGTTTGTCTTTCTTCATTTCAGATGAAGTGACATTTAATCGTATACGAGATCTATTGTGTGGTTGTTTGTCTTTCTTTAACTCAGATGAAGTGACATTTAATCGTATACGAGATCTATTGTGTGATTGTTTGTCTTTCTTCATTTCAGATGAAGTGACATTTAATCGTATACGGGATCTACTGTGTGGTTGTTTGTCTTTCTTTAACTCAGATGAAGTGACATTTAATCGTATACGAGATCTATTGTGTGGTTGTTTGTCTTTCTTTATCTCAGATGAAGTGACATTTAATCGTATACGAGATCTACTGTGTGGTTATTTGTCTTTCTTCACTTCAGATGAAGTGACATTTAATCGTATACGGGATCTACTGTGTGGTTGTTTGTCTTTCTTCAATTCAGATGAAGTGACATTTGATGAATAATATGTTTTTCCGAGTATATCGTATACAAGCTCTAACATGTGGTTGTCTTTCTTTAACTCAGATGAAGTGACATTTGATGAACTTTTATAATTACTTCCAGGTTAAAATCTTTTGATAACAATGATGTAATTTCAAGGTTATAGAAAGAGCTTTTTATAAACGTTTTAGGCAGTACCGGTAATAAATAAAATGATGTCTAAAAAAATGATCGATTCGTCATTTCCTTTTCATTTCTCAACATAAGTTTTAGAAATAGAAAAAAGCCTTTTTTGAAATTCCAATTTCATTTCGTGATTTCACCTTCTGCTGTGCAGTACATACAATCATTTTACTTGAATAGGTTAGTTAGTTTTGAATCGTAATAGAATATAATGAGTTTATAGACCATGCATTAGGTTAGTTTCATGTTGCAATAGTTAATTGCGTTTCTAGTAATTAGTACATTGTTTGAGATATATTTTATTAATAATCAGTGAAATGGACCCCCCCCTCTCTGTGAGTAAGGGTCAAATCCAAACGCTGAATCCCCTATGTTACTTCTCAAGGGACTCTAAGGGTACATGCCAGGTTTTTTTGACAATCGATCCAGCGTTTCGCCAGTTATTAGCGGACACATACACATAAGCATAACTTAGATTCCGCGCTTGCGTACCCTATTCTCTAACATACTGTCTTGCCACAACATTTTCATTACTTGTTTCAGGACTGTAAACCAGTGACTGACTTATGCTAGGATACAGCAAATGTTTAAGAAAACATGTGTTCGTGGTATCAAAACACTTAAAGAATTTGGGTATTTAGAACTTGTTTATTTCTAAGCGCGAAGATGCGCAATGGGTAATCTTCAAGGATGGAACCCCTATTTTAGCGTTTTAAGCCATATCACATTCACCACTGAGTCACAGGAGAGCAGGTTAATAGAGAAACATAAAAATAATAAGTCAGTAATGCTTAATTCTCCCTTTACATTACGTTTATTTTATAATTAATCAAATGTGTAACAATCCGAAATAATTAGTGGGGTAGTTGTCATTATAATATCTCCCTGTTATTCAAGCTCGTTAAATGTCAGCATCAAAAGTTTTACACTTCGTCGTATAATTAGTAACTTACACTTCGTCGTATAATTAGTAACTTACACTTCGTCGTATAATTAGTAACTTACACTTCGTCGTATAATTAGTAACTTACACTTCGTCGTATAATTAGTAACTTACACTTCGTCGTATAATTAGTAACTTACACTTCGTCGTATAATTAGTAATTTACACTTCGTCGTATAATTAGTAACTTACACTTCGTCGTATAATTAGTAACTTATTACCACTCTTCAAATACTATCCAACAAAACCGACGCCAAAGGAAAGAGCTTAACAAAATCATTCAGAAGATTCTTTAGCCTCGGGCACGAAGTTTGAGAATTAATAACAATTTAACAACCTAATTTGAAAGTTCTTAATTTGAATTCATCAATAACTCTATTAGGATTTGTTCTGTTTCAGGAATATACATTTCTCTAGAATAAACGTGTTTTTGAAACACTGTCAGTAAAAAAGAAAGAAAACGCGTGTATATTGTGTTTAAAGTGACGTCCCAAAAACTTCACAAATTTAACTATTACTTGAAACTAATATATATATATATTACAGAATTGAGTAAAAACAAGAAAACTGTACATTTCACAAATACGTCATTTATTACGACCATGGCTTCGCCAGTAAAGGCATCATCAGATACAAACTGAAATATTTTGTAGCAGGGATTATATATATATGTTTAAACAAAGAACTGAAAGTGGCCTTTACATTCACCTAGAGACAAGTGGTGGGAGGTGTTTATGTTGGTTTGGTCATTAAGAACTTGTTCTGGATTTGTTATTTGACATATATTTATTTCTAAAATTTCCAGACTGTCTAGTTTTTTATCTTTTTTCATAGATATATACAATTTTGCAGTTTTTTTTTTCTGGATCAAATCGGTGTTTAATTTCAATAAGGTGGGATGCAAAGGCTGAATCCATTTTCCTTAATTTCCAATTTCTAGAATGTTCTTTAATTCTCGTTTCTTTTGAACATCCTGTTTGACCTATATATACACTGTTGCATTCTTAACACATTAACACTGTTGCTGTACTTTTCGAATCTGTCTTTGTTGTTGCACAACATTTTTCCTAGGTTGTTTTTACAGTAGAAAGCTAGTCTGTAGATTTCTTTGTTCAGTGTGTTATATATTTTGGGAGAAGGTTTTCCTATGTAGCTCATCTTAAACCATTTTTTTTGCTGTCGTTTGGTACAATATGTGGTATATTGATTTTAAATTTATGGCTTTCAATTCTTTAAACAACAATGTGTTAAGTAACTTTGTTGTATAACAATTGTTAACAGCAATTTGTTTTGTAGTTTATCATTCAGTTTCATAATCTTCAGATAACAAGAGTATAGTGATAAGTTTTATTGTTTAGTGAAAGAACGTATGAACTACTCCATACTGTAGTTGCAGAAACTAGTTCATCACATTAAACCCTTTATATATATATTTGATAAATGATGAATAATCGAAAATTGGGACATTCTGCGTGTTTGCATTTGTATCATATTTCATTGTAATAACACTTCATAACACTTAATAACACTATTCTCATATGTCAAAACTGATATTTAGAGAAGTATACGTTTACAAAGCTTTATTTTAACCACAAGACCTGAATACCAATGAAATGAGCTTTTATTTCTCTCTTCCTAAGTGACCAAAAAAAAAGGTTTAAATTTCCGTCCTGTAATCAAAATGGATGGTTATTAAGGAAATGGGGGTTATTTGGCCGATCCCTAAGATCTACTAAAAACTCCCACCATTTGTTCAAGAAAGACATAAAGCTGATATGTTACCATTCACGAAGCACTTTTGATAATCCTTCTTATCCATCTAGAAGTTGAAGTATCAGTCTCGCCAAACAAATAGCAAAGTTTTGTTCCAAGTGGCTGTTCGTAAGAGGAACGCCATGAAGTATCCTGATTTAAGACTTTGTTTACTCAACTCACGTCATAACGAGTGGGATAAGAAAGAGTCTAGAACCTGTTTGGTTAGTAGAATCTTGACTACGATACCAAATTCTTTATCTCCTAAAGTGCTATGGGAAACGTGGAACAGCACGGTAGGAGCTGTTGGTGTTGTGTTTCCTTGCTGTTTGACAGTCCACTCTCTAATTGTAGAAGACATCACGTGCTATCAATTGAGCAAATAAATCTTCCAAGATATCAAGCAAAGTAATCCCTTTTGAAAGAATTTTTCGATATCATTCGGTTTAAGCACGCTGAATGAGGCTATTTTCTTTCCTAGTAACCATGTTCCAGTGCTTATGCTGTGTGGTACGTTCAACTGTTCGGTGATATTAGAGGAATAATTATAGAATAGAGGATTGTAACAGGAAAAAAATAAATCTACTGACCGATGTGACGGATTTATTTATATATATTTATTTTACTTTCGACGTTTGTTTATATTAAATTTATATTTACAAAC
>NW_013665758.1:430811-444904 GCF_000517525.1 Limulus polyphemus
ATTCTCGAGAGTAAGAATCAACAATATATGGTAAATAATGAAGAACAAAGCTAATAGCTTACTGTTAAGTGAATTATACCTACATCAACTCGTAAGCAACTCGCTCTTCGTGAACCCTCGATAAGATATAGAAAAAGTTCCAGACTAAAAGGAAGACTTTATATTGTTTAGTAAGTTTGTGAAACTTTTGTTTATAAATCATTGTTTGTAATAACTATTTGTAATAACAGTTATTGTAAATTGTATTGTTATCTGTATATTAAAACGTATTTATGTTAAATAAGAAAACTGTATGAATCAATCTTGTTGGCAAATATCATAAACTGACACTATGTCGCCTTTTACTTAACTACTAAATCGAAATTACAATTTAACTCAGTTTTAGACTATTAGAAATTCTAATACGCAACAATGAACATCAATTGTGAGAAATTCACATCCAACATTCCTTCCTTGGTTGAATAATTTGACGTTTTTACTCCTCAAAAGGGTTTATTTTATTTACATAAATCAAAAAATGCCTCTGCGTTAACAGCATTGAGAAAATATACATTTCCCGTTGAAGAAAGTTTATAAGTATTAAAGCACTTATTTTCCACACACATTTATGATTCTTCACCGAACCTCATCCCTCCAGTGACTCAGCGGCAAGTCTGCAAGCTACCGACACTAAATATCGTGTTTCGATACCCATGGTGGGCATAGCACAGATAGCCCATTAAGTAACTTTGTGCTAACAACAGCCAAACCAATGTGAATACATTACATTTAATGTATCTTAAGCTTTATAGCACAGCTTATAAAGTGCTATTAGATAAATATACACTTTTTTATGGTTGTGAAAAAATATCAAGAAATAATCTTTAGAATCCATTCAAAACATCTTTACTTCATCGAATGAAACCACGTGTTAATAGGCACGTTTTGATAGGTTTCATCTTTATGGATCAGGCTGCTTTGAACCAATTATATATTGCTCTATGTCGTTTTGATTTATGAAACTTTCCGTAGCATTGAAACATTAGCAATTAGTTTCAATACTTCCAAAGTGCTTTGAGTACTTAGCTAGTTTCAAAATGACAGGGTATTGGTGTGGAGATGAACAGTACGACCGTCAATTCGACTAGTTTGGAAATGGTGACAGAATGTGGGTTTGACGATGAACAGTTTCGAAATGATTACATACAGAACATGAAAGTGGAGATAGACAAATGAACAGTTTAACTGTTACTGTGCTATAATGATTGTCAAGTATTATAAAGAAATCATTATGGTTTGAGTTACATTCTACACATTGAGCATGGTACCTATGTATAAAGTGTTTAGGGTATTAAGATATCTTAACTGAGCACATACCAAAAGTCATGGTGGAGCCTTTTATTTTACAGGTCTATGTGTCGTTCAAGCAGAATAATCTTCATTGCTACAACGTAGTAGTAATATCATCTTCTTCGAATTGCTCACCCAGAAACAACTCTAGGAACCTTTTGAAGCATTAATTAGAGAAACTTCCGTAAAACCTGGATGAAATTTTGAAATATCCCTAGGGATTCATCTTCTTCTTATGTAATTAAACAAAAAGAGATATATAAAGCTCTTACCAATTATCTCTTTGTCCTGTATCGAGAGGAGTAACAGACACGAATCTTGTTATCTGTCAATCAAACATGTAACGTAATTGTACTATAAAAGATAAAAAGTATTCGTATCAATCAGTAAGTGTTTCTGTTACAGAACGCCTTTACACTGCAGAAAAAAAAAACGTTTTACAGGATGCGGCAATATTATTTCGTGGACTTTGTTAGGACTAGACTTAGGTTTGTAAATTGAGTCACTTAACGGGTTTAATCGATCGATTTACATTTTAATGCAATGCAAGTGCACAAAGTATCAAGTAATTTTGCACGCGACCGGTCACTCTAGTGAAGCATGACGATCAACAAAATAACGTTTCTGCCGAATTGATAGTTTGTACGAAGTATTAGACAACGCGGTCATTTCAGTGTATTCTGTTTTAAATTCACAACATGGGTAAATGTTTACTGGTAAACTTTATTTATAAATGTTGACTACTTAATTGCACTCTTGGCTAACTAATTAAGATGGCTTAGCCATAATTTTTGTATTTTCAGTTTTAACACACACACACACACACCAGAATGTTATTGGTTAGAAGAAAGTAATCTCTGGTATTATTTCGTATTTTAAAAACTTTTTTTTTATTTTTGTGAAACACTCAGTCACGCGAGAAAACATATTTTATGTCTATCCCTGATAAACTAAACTTCAACAAGGCTGTAGTTGTTAACATTCCTGCATACTTTTATGTAGCATAACCGCCAAGTAATTATTACTTAATCAAGCAATAAATTCAGATAAAACAAATTGCTACTTCAGTCACATTAACCATACAGTAGCTGTTATAAGCTGAAACATCGTTAAACTGGTCAAAATATTATGGTTCAGCTGTGAAAACAGGGACTGTCCTGATCTTACATTACGGTCTGTCTATAAGAGAAGATGAATGTTATTTCACTTCACAAATTACACATTAATGATTTTGTTTGTTTGTTTTGAATTTCGCGCAAAGCTACACGAGGGCTATCTGCGCTAGCCGTCCCTAATTTAGCAGTGTAAGACTAGAGGGAAGGCAGCTAATCATCACCACCCACCGCCAACTTTTGGGCTACTCTTTTACCAACGAATAGTGGGATTGACCGTCACATAATAACGCCCCCACGGCTGAAAGGGCGAGCATGTTTGGTGGGACGGAGATTCGAACCCGCGACCCTCAAATTGCGAGTCGAGCGCCCTAACCACCTGGCCATGCCGGGCCACACATTAATGATGACTGACGGCAACCCTACACATGAGAAAACACCACTCAATCGAGTCACATTTGTGTGTTCATTCATCTCTTACATGCACATCTATTTCGAACAAAACGTTTACATTCACGTTTCAAACGTGTCTGGTATGTTGAAAAAGTTTGTTTCTTTTGTTAGTTTCTTGTGAATTTCGCGAAAAGCTACCTGCGCCAGCCGTCCTTAATAACATAAACCAAAAGTCAAACACTGCATAAAAACAACATTTTAAAAATTATATTAGATGCAAATTGATTCGTTTCTACTCTTGATCGGTCCAAACCGGAAATCGTCATAAAAACACACGACAGTGTATTTAAGTAAAGACAATTTTAAACGATTTAAACATTTATGTTTTTAGAAATCTCACAAAATTTTGGTGGTTATATCACTACAATAATCAGTTGTGTTGCTGTGAAAACAGCACAATGCTTATATCAGTTTACAAAATAACTTTTTTGTGTTTCCTAGTTACGTAGCTTGAAATATATTTCTAAAACAAGCCGCGTCCCGTAAGTCAGAGAAAGTGAAATATTTTAAAAGCAACAAGTCTTAAACTTATACACTAAAACCAATACCCAAAATTATGCTTTGAAAAACCTAATCATCTACACAATATTTTTCACGCACTCTACATCTGAGAAGGGTTTGATAAGGTTGCGTTGTTTTTTCTACTCTATAACCAATTTTCTTACCGTATCGTCAAATTTCGTAGTTCCTGATTCTCAGGTTTATATATATAAAACATAAATCGTCACAAAAGATGTTCCTAATTCTTCTCCAAAAACAGAATCTAAAAAAGTTAAATTTCGTCATAACTGAAAGCAACGAGCTCATCGCGCGAGAGAAAATGTTCTAATTTTGAAATTCAAATAAACGACTTATGGATTTATAAGCAATCAGTGAAATACATGCTATTCGACTAGAAATACATAAATAAATGTATATAATTAATCCATATAATAATTGTTTTTCTCCCGTTTTATTTTACTTAATGGGCGTCTATGTTCAGATTGTTTGTTACTGTGGTACTGTTGGCTCCACATAAAGCCAGACAGGTTATCTGCAAATTGACATCCCTAATTTTGATCTGATAATTTGTTTGTTTGCTTCTTTGTTGTTTGGTTGGTTCTTTGATTTGTTTGTTGACCACAAAACTACACAGTGGTATAGAAACCCAATTTTTAGTGTTATAAGCCCTCAGATTATGCCATCAGGCTGCTTGAATTGATAGACTAAAGGGAAGACAGCTAATCGGTAGCATCCTTGCCAGCTCTTAAGCTACCATTATCTCACCAAATAGTGGGATTTGGCCATTACTGTTATAACGCACCCACAGCTAAAACTTGCTGAGCCACGCATGGCCGTTTTTGTTGAATAAACATGAACCAGTTGGAACAGGGTAAACGTAGAATTCAACACATTCTTTGTTGCTTACTCTGCTTATTCAGCTTTACCAATTTTAAATATAAGTAAAGAAATGAATCGGTTTGGATTGGTTTGAATTGCGCTAGTGGTCCCTAATTTAGTAGTAAAAGACTAGAGGAAAGGCTAGTCATCACCACCAACTCTTAGGCTACTCTTTTTTACCAACGAATAGTTGGATAGACCGTCACATTATAACGCCTCCACGGCTGAAATAGCGAGCATGTTTGGTGGGACGGGAATTCAAACTGGCGCCTCACAGATGGTGAATGGAGCGCCTTAACCACCTGGTCATGCCAAGCCTGTTTACTCTTGAAAATCAGAGTGACTCACGTGACTTATGATGTTTATTTTTATCTGTACTATATTATTTGGTATATTTAAGTCCATTAGAGATTAGGGAAACTTGACAGGTATATTGTCAAATGAGTTTGCTGTAATTCCAATGTACCTGGCTATCTTCTTTAAGAAAACAGCTGTTGATTTTCCGAAAGGTGGCTGGAAGTTTGTGAACATTTGCCTTTGAACCCTTCGTCACCTTAAAATTGTTGTTTATTATCGTGTTAAGCGTACCAGCTTCACCGCAATGGATCAAAGGATTGTCTTTCGTAACCACAAACTTCACTTTTCAGATGAGGGCGTTGTTCCATGTTAGCATAGGGTGTGGTTCTGGAGCCCAGAAACGCTTCCAAACGCTTTAATGTGCGAGTTTTGTCGCTTTCATGGAGAACATTGAATGTCATTTGTTTCTACATCATTCAACGTCTTGCTATGTAAATACCCTTCCTCATACAGAGCTGTGACATAATTCCTCAAACATAAGTCTGTCTGTGGTGTTATTGCATATCAAGAATTTTACTATGAACCGAGTACAGGGGTTCTAAACATGTTGCCCGTGATACCACGGCTCGCATATGTATTAGTACACCAGTTTTAGCACATGACAACCAATTTTAGAAAATTTTTGTTAAAACAAACACGAAACACTTGACAACAAAATTTAAATTAACATGTGCAAGAGCGGATAAGATTTTTTGAAAACAACCAGAAATTACGTCAATAGTTCTTGATATTACATCGGATATTATAATTCTGGGAGGATTCCATGATGCTTGAACTTGTTTTCAAATAAGATAAGCAATAAAATTCATATTATAAAACCTATTTAAACTTTATTTTCACTCTTCATTGCCACCTCTCCTGTTCAAATAGTTTGGGAACTGATCCATTCACAGAGTTGTGTGTGTGATACTATAAAACAAATACACATAACTCTCCACCTGTTTGTTTAGGACTAAGTTACATGTTTTCCTTAAACAAAGTTAAACGCATACGTCAGTTATCACGGGAACATTCATATCATTTTTTAGTGCATAACGTTACTGTACCGTTGGGAATGTCTGACACGAGCGAAAGAGCCAACAATAATTTTTATAATTATTTTAAAGACAAAAAACTCGCATTAAAATGTAAGCATTCTCAACCGTGATATTTAAATCTGTAAAAAAACATTAGTTAATGACCTGACTATATAAATTAAGCTATCGTATGATATAACCTAAGTACCATCAACAACAATTAAAGACGATAGACATGAACCTGTTTTCAAGCACTCGGCTTTATTATAAACATTTACGTAAGAAGACATGTTTGGGGAAGACTCCAGATTGGAAGAGATGGTAAATATTAAATAGCTGTCGGAAAGCGTTCGTTGGGGGAATGAGATACAACTTGAAACACAAGACTTACAAACACGGATGTCGCTTCATGTCTTATCTCCCCCATCAAGTAAGCGCCAGGATATCAGGCGACATTTATCTGTGAAAGATTTGGTGGTGTTGAGTTACACAAGCTCGGAATTGCGTTGTCCAAACATCGCTCGTATCAAGAAATTTAGCCCTAATAAAATAAAAACAGCCGTACTTGATGCATGGTATTCTTAGATTTCTTTTAAAAGAATCAGTGGCCAAATCATTTAATCTAAAACATATACGTTATTAGTTTTAATATTCTGAAAATAAATGACGGTTTAAAAAATCTGGATAAATAACATTAACAACCTTTTTAGTGACACACCAGACAAAATCAGATTTAAAACACAACAGGTTAAAATTAAAATGTTAAACAAAAACTGACAAATGTTTCTACATGGTCCAGTTTCTTCCTCAGCCGTCGCTGAAGAAGATAATAGTTTATGTCGAACAGTTTGGCTGTTTTTGGTCAATAATTCAAGCCAAGGGACGACGACATATAGCTTTAGTAGCTGCACCATAAATTCTTAATACAAATACTATTTCTGATAGTGCCGTGTTTTTGTAGAGATCCTCCTTGATAATCTTATATTGCTAACTCGTGCTGTTATGTAGCATCACATGGCTGCATTATTGTGTTTTATGACGTCACATTTCTAACTTCTTCCCTCTTGTCACCTTGCTGTTGACTGCTCCTTCACAGTATCTTATTATTGTATACTTCTCTCCTACAGTGTGATATTGGTGTATATTCACAGTATCGTATAATAATCTCTGATGTATCCTCATAGTATCGTATAGTTGTATACTTCTCCCTTACGAAATTCATTATTGTTTATTTAATTTTTATACAGAGGGTTGAGTACATCATATTAGAATGACGTAGAATGTGCAAATAAGTAAGTCGCATGACAATCGGCGGCCGATGTAAAGTTGCGAATGAGCGGCATTGTTAAAACTGCATTTTTACATTGTTTGGCGTATTATAGGTACATTGATTCAACCGAAAATTGATTGCTTTAGGGAAGGGTATGTAACATTCCTTTCCCACACAAAATATTCATATACATTCAGTCATAAAACTGTGTTCAGATCAGGGTGTAGAATTTGTCTTTGATGGCATTGGAAAACAAATGAATATGGATCAACTTTGGGCACCGAAGGACCAGCCAAAAAAAGAAGCCTGAAGCAAGTCGTACCCCAACCGTGATAAACAAAGTGTGTCGTCTTGTAACAGATAAGAATGCACAAACATAAAGGTCGGTGGAAAAATAAGTCAAAGTGATCCAGGCAACAGTGTGCAACATAATTAAGATGGATCTCCCTCTGGAAAAACGACACAAGTCACGTGTACACAAGCTGCTTCCACAACATATTTGTTTAACTGCCGCATACTTCAGGCGTCTGGAGAACGAAATGGGTATTCATCACACACCATACGAAAACATACTGGTAAAATCGTCGGACGCAGCACCAGTGGATTACTGTGTGACTGGACTGTTGAAGTGGGCTCTAAGAAACCTTCATCTTACACTAGATGGATTGTGAAAAACTTTGGACGTAACAACTATACAACAGAACCTTTTGCAATGGCGTGGTTATTGGCAATATGCGCGGTCGCAGAAAGAGGCTGACCAGACGTATCGGCATAGACTGTAACGACGTGGTGAGGCTCCAAAATTGTTTTAATATAACGTATTAAACCTCTGTAGTACCTTATTTTGTGAGCTTCTGGCTTAAAATCTTATATTGTTGTACAGTTCTTTCTAACAGCATGTACCTTTTCACCCCACAATAATATATTATTGGTTATCTCACTTGTATAGGGCTAATATGTTGTGAACTTCCCGCGTATAGTGTTTTATTGCATCGCTTATTTGTTGTTGTTGTTGTTAGCGTACCACATTGTTGTTACTTCTTTTTCATATTGCGAACTTTCCGCTTATAGTGTTTTATTACAGCACTTTTTTTTGTTAGCGCACCATATATTGTTATTATTTCTTTTTCATATTGTGAAATTTCCGCTTATAGTGTTTTATCACAGTGCTTTTTTTGTTAGCGTACCACATTGTTGTTACTTCTTTTTCATATTGTCATCTGTTGAAGAATTTCCTTTAATAATGTCACATTGTTGTAAAATCCCCTCCTTTAGACCCAATTTGTTATATTCTCTCTTCTAGTAATATTATATTCTTAGATGCCTCTCTCTCTCTAAACAGAACTAAAGATTTGTGAATTAAGTCATGAAAATTGTTGACATATCTAAGAGTAATAAAACTGCCAACCAATTTTTATTAAAGCAGAAGATTTATTGAGTGTCTTAAAAACAATAATGTATTTGATGGCAGCATACCAACTTAAGATCAACAAAAAAAAAGAAATTATTTTTTCGATTGGACTTCTAAAATATTTAGAATTTTTCCCTGGTTCACGTGAATAGTTTTTAATGAATTTGGAGTAGTCTCCTAAAATTTTCTCTGAAGAGTTTACTTATGAACCATATATTACGAGAGCCCATTTATTGTTTAATTGTACATCAAACGATAAATATTTTGTATCCGTGGTACTTTATAACCTGTTAGAAACAGAGATCCATCACGTATGAGAATACTTCAGTTTTAAGTCTACCCATGATCCATAAGGGACTTTATAGAAGATGTATTCTCGTTCCTTAACCCCGGGATCTCCTCTTTCCACAAAAGTCACTGTACCATTGAACTACTTAATCTTTTGGGCATTGAATTCAAAGATGACTCTAACATTTACTGTGTTTTTGTTGTTTTCAGTGCTCTTTGAAACGATATATTGATTTGAAAGGAAAAAAAAAGATTTGGAACGATTGTTTACATCGCCCATATTCCAACTGAAATAATGCAGTTAGAAAAAGTCTCTATTACTTGCCTACAAGTTAATGTTAATTCATCGCATATATAAATTATATAGCAGGCTTTATAACTCCCTGTTCCCTATGGTTTAAGCTGTACCATGTCATAAACAAATACACGAACGAAATTCGAAGACGAAAAAAATTAAGCATAGTAGCGCTGCATGATAAACAAAAGTACCAATCTAGTCAAGCAGTAAGAGACGCGTGACGTAAATCTTTGAATTAACTCTTTCATTCAGAAAGTGCTCTCGAGCGTTTCAGTTCATCTTCTTGTAGGATAAGTTTTAATAAGAAAGTAGAGTTCGGTTTGATTGTATGTAAAAAATACGCCACCCCCAGTGGCTCAGCGGTAATTCTGTGGGCTTATAGCGCTAAAAATGGGTTTTCGATACCTGTGGTGGACACGATACGGATAGCTTATTGTGTAGCTTTGTGCTCACCGACAAATAAACAAAAGCTACACGAAGGCATCTCACCGACAAACAAACAAAAACTACACGAAGACATCTCCCATATCATAAGTGACATAAAACTTCATTAGACGACAATATATATATCATCGATCTAGCTAAGTCCCCCAGTGGCACAGCGGTATGTCTGCGGACTTACAACGCTAGAAACAGGATTTCGATAGCCGTGGTGGGCAGAGCACAGTTCTTTAGTCAAAGAAGTGATAGTAGTTAAAATGTTGTAAAGTAAAAACTTATCAAACAGCACGTTGTTTCAACATGAAAGTTTGTAGTTAAGCACAAAGCTACACAAAGGGCTATCGAAACAAGTTATGTAGTTCATGAGAAATAAAGAAGTACAACAGATTATGTAGTTCATGAGAAATAAAGAAGTACAATAGGTTATGTAGTTCATGAGAAATAAAGAAGTACAATAGGTTATGTAGTTTATGAGAAATAAAGAAGCACAACAGATTATGTAGTTCATGAGAAATAAAGAAGCACAATAGGTTATGTAGTTCATGAGAAATAAAAAGTACAATAGGTTATGTAGTTCATGAGAAATAAAGAAGCACAACAGATTATGTAGTTCATGAGAAATAAAGAAGCACAACAGATTATGTAGTTCATGAGAAATAAAGAAGCACAACAGATTATGTAGTTCATGAGAAATAAAGAAGTACAATAGGTTATGTAGTTCATGAGAAATAAAGAAGTACAATAGGTTATGTAGTTCATGAGAAATAAAGAAGTACAACAGATTATGTAGTTCATGAGAAATAAAGAAGCACAACAGATTATGTAGTTCATGAGAAATAAAGAAGCACGTCTACTGAAAAACACATCACATGATGTAAAAACTCCCATTTGGCCAGTAGCGTTTTACCTTTTTCATTTTCGATGTTTTTGCAAACATTTTTTTCGGGGAAATATTATGTTTAATAAAATAACCTACAAGGTTAAGTTTTAAATGAAAGTTATCATGTACTTAACCAATTCAGTTCAAACGTAGACTTTTTTCTTACGATCCATCATGACACTGATAAGGGAACAATATGCTATCAATCTGAAACCTTATGTTTCATGCTTTATGTATGAAATATTACCAAAATACCCTGGTTCCTGGGATTATGGATTCCAGAATAATTTACGTGTTAGGCCCTAAATTTATCACCGTTACAGTTATAATTAACAAACGGAATAAAACCGGTTCTGGGCCTAACATAATTGTCTCTACATATCTACCAGTTTACGGTTCTCTTTTAGTTGATACAACAAAAGAAAAACAATTGTATATGTGTATTAAGCGCGACACACATTTCTGTCAAACATGTTTTAGTAATATAATCTTTTATTTGTGTCATTGATCCACTTAGCTTTCGTAAATATCCTCCAGCCTTTCAACTACAAAGAACAAAACTGCCCCTGAATTTTAGTGTTTTAAGCTCTCAAGCTATGAAAGTACGAAGTTATTTATGAGGATCATGTTTTGACTCCTCAAATTAGAGGCATTTTGTCACTTCGACGATATAGAATCAACTGAGGTTCTCGCATGCGTAGTAACCCACTCACCCGTACACACATAACCATTGCAAGCTTATTAATATAAAAAAATCTATAGTTAATGAAACAAGCTAGACGAAATTTTTGTTTCGCAATGAGTTCAGTCTGATATTCCGAATTATTCAGAAGGCTACTAAATGGATAGGAAACCTGATCTTCCGAATTATTCAGAAGGCTACTAAATGGATAGGAAACCTGATCTTCTGAAATATTCTGGAAGCTACTACATGGATAGGAAGAGCGACCGGGAAATGCGTTGTAGCGGAAGCTATTATTTTAAACAATTAATTTTTAACCTATTATCATATTTCAAAATATGTGAAAATAAACAACAAGTGCGTCTTCTTTCAAGTTTCTTTATTATTCCCTAAGATACCTCGATGATTGTTGATAATTAATTTACTAAACAGGAACAGAAACATAATTAAAAAAGCGGAGTAAAACAATTACTTAATGAGGAATTACTCAAGGTATTTAAGGATTACTTCTCCCATTGTTGCTTTACAATAATCCGAAATACATAAAAAATCAAATAACGTACAAAATAAGGCATGGATACATAGAGTTATGCTTTATTTATTACGAGGCGTATTGGAGAACGTAAGAATAACTTTTAATTTTGCCCCAACTTTTACATTTCTAAACATTTATAGTTTGATGTGAACGTTGCTCTGTCAGCATACAGACATTCAGTAGTAAGATATATATATAACTCGCAAGAATTCAAGATAAGTATTGGTTTTGTTTTCTAACAAATGTGGCCTTAGAAATGTTTTTTCATCCTTACAGTTAACCCTATCAAAACGATATGAGACGATTGCTAGTAGGTTACGAAACTTTCGTGAAATTTCTTTCCAAAAACGAGTCGATGAAATTGTTTGAAATTTGACAAGAACTTTCTTAAGGTATGCTCTCATTTCTAAACTACACCTGAATATTAAGGTGTGCTAGTATTTCTGAGATATATTATAATATTAAGGTATCCTGGTATTTCTGAACTACACCAGAGTATTAACATGTTCTAGTATTTCTAAACTACATCAATGCTTATTAATTTTAGCATGCCCCCGCCTAATAGTGTAGTTTTAAGACCAGTAAAGGATAAAAGAAAGCGTAAGCCCAGCCCTACAATATAAACCTTTAACAAGTCTGCCTCATATATAATTTCTAACATATTGTATTATAGAGGGCGGTTCTATAGTGAAACGAAAAAGTTATCAGATTTACTGCTAAAGACAGAAATACTGTAAAGCCACCTAACGGTACACCAACTTACCACTGGCTTCATTACTGATTCATTGAATTACTCTTGTCCGCTTGGAAGGTTTATCACTTCAGTTCTTGGTACCATATGATACATACCTACTCTCCACCAAACGAGCAATAACACTATATTTTCGTTATGCTCAGCTCGATCTTCTGGATTCCATGGTAGTGTTAGCGGAAATCTCCTTTTACTAAATTAAATAATATATTTCATGTATATCAATTCCACTCTAGAGCAAGCTTCAGGCATAGAAGTCCAAACAATCTCTCGCCCAGTGCGTTTAACGATTTTTGGAAGCCTGCTTATTTTTTTCCGAGGAATAACGGTGTAGGTGGAACGATCATATCCTCAACCTATAGATAACTTAAGGGAACGGTATAGGCAGAACGATCATATGCTCAACTCATAAAAAACTTAAAGATTTCTGAAAATAATTGCTTTTCCAACAATATCAAAATATTGAGAAACAAATCATAAATAAGTAATTACCTAAACCAATTTATACTCAGCTAGGAAAATTAACTTGGAAAAAATAAGTTATTCAAGAGAGGTAGTCTTTTATCCTTGTGCATTTACAACGAATATTTTGAAAATAAATATTGTGAATGATAAAAATATATAAAACTTGTTCACATGTCATAACTCTTCGTAAACCAGCTGACATAATTTTTCAATTAAAAAACGAATCTTATCTTCATTTGCCATTCATGTTCCTTAGTTATTTAAGGGAGGTTGAAATTCTCAACTTACAAAAACGTAGAATTTCACAAGCGTATAAACCTATGAAGGACTTGGAGTTAATTTGCGTTTATGACTATTCGCTTCACACGCTTAAATATTCGATATCAGAGCGTAAATTAAGCTTCTTTGTTTAACTTATTGCACAAAGCAGTTCACATAGAAGTTTATAATTCGCACACACAAAATCTGGCAATAAATGGTATATGGCAATTATAAACTCCAATACTTAACACGATTATATCTGTCAAACTTCTAATTCTACGAGAACAAAATTTTATCAGAAGTACATTGAGAACCGTGATGTTTGTTCAGGAAAATGTGTGCATGGTACAAAATGTTTCAAAAACTGTTACTGAAGTTGTTCAATATATGCATTCTACCATTTGATCTAAGTTTAGGTAGAGCCACATTCCGAATCGTGATTTACGTTCAGAGTTTACTAGAAAATATTCCGAAGTTTGTCAACAAGAATAGGTAACATAATTAAAGAATAGATAGGTTGTAATAACTTTCTCTCCGCGTTGCAAGTTAAATAATTGTCTCGTGAGTGTAAAAGGTAAAGTAGAACAAGTTGATAAGTATGGTATTTAGAGACTTCCTCGTGTCTGTGATCTAGTTTATCTTGGTCAAACGTGTAGAAACCTGAAATTTATAATTAAGGAACATAAAATTGCGAGAAACAAATATGTAGTAAATGAATCGACTTTAGCGGAACATGTGACGAGCACATCTCATGTTAAACACTGGAAAAATGTGAAATTAATAAATCAGGTTGAGTTTACGTGGGAACTAAATATTAGAGAATCGGAGCAAATTAAGTAAAGTAAATATATATATATATATATATATGTATTATTTGGAATAAAGATTTTAGTACAGGTATGGAAGAAATACAACATTTACTATAAATTTGTTTCGTAAGTTTTGGAGGAGGTTGGTATAATTGTGTTTGAGGTAAAAGATAGCGCTGGGGGCTGTAATATAGGTTTATGCAACTTAAATGTTATGTAGGTATGTACGACAGTAAATGATCTTTAAGTCTTACTTCCGATGACGGCGCCGCCGAAACATTTGTTTGTTTGTTATGAATTTCGCGCAAAGCTACACGAGGGCTATCTGCGCTAGCCGTCCCTAACTTAGCAGTGT
>NW_013665758.1:445854-449120 GCF_000517525.1 Limulus polyphemus
AATATGCTAAATATAATGAAACATCACGTAACATTTCAACACCTTTTATACAGAGAATATGCTAAATATAATGAAACATCACGTAACATTTCAACACCTTTTATACAGAGAATATACTAAATATAATGAAACACCACATAACATTTCAACACCTTTTATATAGAGAATATACTAAATATAATGAAACGTCACGTAACATTTCAACACCTTTTATACAGAGAATATACTAAATATAATGAAACACCACATAACATTTCAACCTCTTTTATCTAAATAATATAACAGAACATTCTAGCATAATGTGTATCACATTGGTGTCAGTGTACACTAAAAACAATTGCTTGTTTGATATACACTCAGGGATCAGTAATCATGTGTTTATACTAACTATTATAGCTTTGTCTCCCTAGGTATTTTTATGTGGTGAAATGTATAAACCACCCAAATCAGTACTATTCCTGATCTGATTTTACTATTAGATATTGCTTAGCCGATGTTATATTCTTTACGCAATACATTTTTAATTCAACTTTCTAAAAGGCTACTTAATTTAGGTTTTAACATTTGAGTTATTCGGCGTTCAAGACTTTACGTTTGAAGATTCCACAAAACAATGAATTATCTATCCACAGCTTAAAGACAGATCAAGTACAATGAAACATTTAAAGAACATAGTACAAAAAGCAGCTCTTCAAATGGCTTGTAAATTGAAGCTCGTCTAACAAGCTGGGATTTGGATATATTCTATCCGCTCAAACTTTTAACTTAGAATTATCCTTGAATTCCACTCAATTATATGGGACATTAATTAACCACGAAATATTTGAAATGTCATGTAAGTCAGATAAAAGCACAAGAGCCGTCTCTACTTTCCTTCTGAAAAAGTAAGTATTCAACAGGAGGAAAACGATGTTTATCAAAATCTAAAGTGGTATTAAGACTACCAGCTGAGCACTTACATTCATCATTTGGTAAATGAAATATTTCACAATCAAGTGAATAAATGACATAGAGAGCTAAATTGTCATTTTGAGGCATATAATCATTAAAATGGTTCAACTACTCCACGATAATGATATACGTGTAATCATTACTTAATGACACTAATATCATCTTGATTTACGAACACTTTCAAGACCATGATGTTGAATAGCTGAAACTCATTTATTCTATCATTAAAAAAATAATAATATGAACATTGGTTTCCTGAAATAGATTGTCTCTTAACTTACGACGTGAGAGCTTGTCAAGAACTAATACGTTATGAATATTCGTAGTAAAACGAAAGATGTTTATTAAATGCATCGCGGTATGCCAAATTGTCATTTTATGTTATGTAGATAGGCTTAAATCTTCCTATCTCTTATTTAACATGTAACAGAAACAAGTTCGTTAATTATTGAACATCTTTTTGACATATTTTTTTTCTTTCAACATATTAGCTGATGATTAAACAAGAAGTGCTCTCAAAACTTTTTATATAACTTTTAGTTTTTTGTTCTTGCTCATAACTTCAGCTTTAAGCACACAACTTTAGTCTTTAAATAGGTCCATAAAACACGACACGTTGTCAAAGACTGATACAGTAACTCCAACTTTGGCTCGGCATGGTCAGGTGGTTAGGGCGCTCTACTCGCAATCTGAAGGTCGCGGGTTCGAATCCCCATCACACCAAACATGCTCGCCCTTTCAGCCGTGGGGGCGTTATATTGTGACGGTCAATCCCACTATTCGTTAGTAAAAGAGTAGCCCAAGATTTGGCGGTGGGTGGTGATGACTAGCTGCCTTTCCTCTAGTCTTACACTCCTACATTAGGTACGGCTAGTGTAGATAGCCCGTGTCCCTATAGCGCGTTGGATTCCTAATCCAAAGGTCTCGGGTTCGTTCCTCGGCAGGGATGCCACCACCATTGCCGCGTCCCAAGTCCAGGATGAGAAAGGAGGAGGTTTGGGCGCGGGACTAGTAACTCCGCCCCGTAAAAAACCAACCTGCTAAAGTACTACAAAAACAACTTCCGTCGGCGAGGTGTTGTTGCGGCCCTATGCTCCAGTGGGAGTCTATAGGGATTATTATTTATTTAGTGTAGATAGCCCTCGTGTAGCTTTGCGCGAAATTCAAAACAAACTCCAACTTTAGTTTTTCAGGCAGAAACTTGACTCGATAGAAGCTTACTCACTTCTTTGTAGGCTTACTAATACTCGTCACGTTGTTTTTCTTAGTCGGCTAATATAATCTTAATGATTCGTATTACAATGTAAACTTACTTCGCGCAAAATTCCAGTATAAAAAGAATAAATTCGCGCTGATGTTTTACAATAATCTTATTCTTGTATGTCTCAGAAGCTATCTTCAGTAAATTGAACCGTGACATATGATGGCTGACAGTCACCAAAAGAAGGTTACGGAGAGATCATATCAGTGATGATGGCCCGAAGAAAGCATTCTCCATTCTCCAAACCTTTAAGAGTGACACATAATGAATGACAGCCACTCGAAGAAGGTTAAGAAGGGAGGATATAAGTGATGGTGGTCTGAAGAGAGCTGTTTCCATCCTCCATTGCTTGAGGAGTAAAACATCATGAATGACAGTCATTTAAAAGAGGCTACGAAGAGACAATATCGGTGATGGTCATCTTCAATAACTTGGAGTGCGACACATAATGAAAGACAGTCACTTGAAAAAGGTTATGATACGAAAAATGGTCAGCATTATTCGTAGCTTGAAGAGTAACAGTGATGAGTTAAAGTCATCTTGAAAAAGGCTACTAAGAGAAAGTATCAGTAATGGTAGCCTGAAATAAATTCCCACCATCCATCCTCCGTAGCTTGAAGAGTGTCACATAACGAATGAGAATCACTTTAAAAAAGCTACGAAGAGAGATTGTCAGTAATGGTGCTCTGAAAAAAAGTGATCACCATAATTTAAACGGTAACACATGATGAATTAGGTTCACGTGAGAAAAGCCTACAAAAAGACAATACCAGTGTTTATCACTTCAGAAATCCGAACAACATAAAAACTACTTGCTTCGGGAGCGACAAACGGTATATAAGGTTTGTTCGAAGAAATTACTGGTGTTTAAGGTACTGTATAGGATTAGTGTTAACTGTGATCAGTCTCAAAAATTGGGTAATGTTTTCATTAATTTGAAATATAACTAACATATAGTGGAGAATTTGATGACGAGGAACCCACTTTGAGACTAATAATGGCTGGAGACGGCTTAAATGGGTAATGAAGAAAAACTTTAATATAGGTTTAACAT
>NW_013665758.1:450105-462053 GCF_000517525.1 Limulus polyphemus
TTATTTTAACTTGGTATCAGGAAACAAAATCATAATTTTACTTGGGCGTTAGGGCTTTCTGACAGCCTGCATCCTATCATATTAATGTTAAAAATAAAATTGTTTTTTTTTTCTTATTTGTACTGGCAAAGTCATTTCCATCTCAACCTTTCAGTCCAACTGGGAAGATTTCATATCTCTTACTGGTTACTATTGTGTGAAGTGTGACAAATAGACTATTTCATTGCTAATACTGGGTTGAAATAGCATTCCCTCTCAAAATGTAAATGTATACATTTATATAATAATTATATAATATTTTCCTCGGCGTCACGCAGCGTATGATTACATATTTTTTTGCAGGAATGAGCACGTGTCAGTAGCAACAGCGTATTCTTGTCATTTGGGCAGCATTTTAAAAAAGCAAACGTCTTTCGTTATGAAATGCAGTGTCAAATATTTTCATGCTGACTTATGTAAGTTTAAGTTTCTATAATCCCGAAAAAATTACTGTGGACACGTTTTATCCAATATTCGTCACGTGATGTTCATATATACCTTCATAAAATGTAAATCAAAATATTCATTTTCCAAAAGTTTTGCTTTAGTACATATAGTGTTAACCACAGTTGTTCTGTGCCAAGGATTGCATATTTTTCAAATATATATATTCATAGCGTTTCTTTTTCAAGAGCCTATTCTTCAATCCAACAATGTTACAATCCTTCTTTTATACAGCGATTCGTTTAGTTTATTTGTTGTTCCTTTTCTTTTTTCACTCTTTCATACGAATAATGTTAAACATAGTTTATTTTCAGATTATTTACTGATTATAAGTATTATTTTATTACAAGTTGCAGCTTTTACTTTAAGGAAGAATATCTTAATACCAGTTACGACGTTTCGATCACTGTTGCGATCATAATCAAGGACGCAAGTTTTAGCGTTAAAGCTTGTGTAGTTGAGAATGATCTCACTAGTGAACGAAACGTCGTAACTGTCTTAAAAATATTTTTCCTTACTGTAAAAGCTGTAACTTGTAGTAAAAAGGTGTTAAACAAAACTTTTTTTCTGAGGATTTCATCTTCATCTGAAGAATGTTAATCGTAATATCTCCAAATATTCCATCTTCACCTAGACGATGTTACTCATAGTGTACTTAGAGGAGAAGTCATGTGAAAAAATGTTCAGAAAATAATTTAATGGTTTGAGAAATATCTCTGTGATTCTTAGGTTCGGTTGGGAGTAGACAAAGTTATAGTTAACACAGTTTGAGGAAACTTTGAACAGAGATTGTAATTAGCTCTGCTAGGGTGCTTTTTTTTGTGATTAAGAACTTACAAAGAAGTCTGGATTCTCTGATTTGTTTGAAGTTGAGCACAAAGCTACACAATGGGCTATCTGTGCTCTGCCAACCACGTGTATCGAAACCCAGTTTTTAGCGTTGTAAGTCCGCAGACATACCGCTGTGCCATTGGAAAGCGGATTTTCTTAAAACAATCATTATGATACATTAAAATTGTTAAGCAAAAGATGAGCCATCTTTTACAGTGTTTGTAAAACAAGGAATCCTTCGCTAATTTCATTTTCTTCATGCAATGATTATTTTCTGAATGAATGAAAATGGAACTTCTGTGATTAAAAGAATTCAGAAATACATACGATTGTTTGAAAAAGCTCTAACAATATTCGGAAAAAGAAAGGATTTTTAGAAAAGTTTTACGATTATATAAACGTTATTAGAGAATGCATTAAGTTAAATTACTCTTCATGCAAAACTTTGAAAACACTCTTTAGAGTTATGAGCACAGTATCAGAGAATAAACCGAGTTAAATTATTTTAAGAATGCTGTAAATAACAAAATTTGTTAATTATAAACACATTATCAGAGAATGAACTGAGCTAAATTACTATCAACAATATAAAAAAAAAACGCCACTCGAAAAAGTAACACAGCAGTGTTTAATACTTTTAGGGGGGAAATGGGATTTTTAGAAAAGAATTGTTGAAACTAGCTAAAGAAAAACGCTCTTATTGGCGTGAAATCTACGGAGTAGTGTTGTACTTAATCTATACTTGAGTTATTCCAAGCATTTATCGAATTTTTTATGAGACAACGGTATTCTTGTTTTAAATTTAACTAAAACTAATACCCTATAAAGTTAAAATTATTTTTACCAATTTTTTTTTTACTCTTAATTGGAGTTATATGGGGCTAGGCTGGTGCCAAAATGAAAGGGAAAATAACACAGTTCACTGTATAGTTGAAATAAGTAAAATTTGCCTATTTCCATTTAAAAATATAACAAGAAGTTAGTGAGAAAATAAAAATTAGCATATCCTTACGTCAACGCTTCTACGTGTTGGCACATTTTGAAGGTAGATCAATTTTTGTTATCAGTGAGATATTAGTCTGTCAATCAAGTTTCGTGTAAGTAGGAAATTTTTTTGAAAAACAGTTAGTTATAAGGTAAAATGCTTTAAGAGAACCAAAAAATATTTTAAAATCTTTTTTATACGTATTTTAGGGGATTTATAACATAATCAATCTGGACCAACTCTCCTTCATAAAAGGTTTGTTTGTAATTAATCACAAAGTTACACAATGGGCTATCTGTGCTCTACCCACCACGGGTATCGAAACCCGGTTTCTAGCGTTGTAAGTCAGCAGACATACCGCTGTGGCACTGGGGGCCAAATTAAAGAAAGTGTTCCTATGGTGTAACATACCAGCCATATCTATCGGTACTTGTTCAGAAAGTGGGTCGGCCGTAAGTCTACGAATTTACAACGCTAAAGCCAGGGGCTCGATTCCTTTCGATTGACACAGTAGATAGTTCGATGTGGCTTTATTATAAGAAAAACACACAGTTTCTGAAAAATAAACTTCATTGTGCTTTGCTGCAAGCGCTTTTTTGGTTATTCCAAATTTAAAGAAAATAATAATGTCTTGGTTTTGGAATGCCCTTTCCTATGATTTCCCCTACTTGTTGCTTTCCTTACAGAGCTATCCTATTTGCTTTATTTTTTTTATTCATCCGAAAAACAAACTTCAAATAGTTAAAGATTTAATATTTTCTATAAAATTAACAAAATATTGTTTCTAATAAAAGTACAACAAGGTTTCAAAGATCGAGCATCCTCATTAATCGAGAACACTTAATCTTTGTCCCCCAGTGGGTTAGCAGTAAGTTGACTACGTTAAAATCCGAGGTTCGATTCCCCGCTGCGGACAGAGTGTAGGTAGCCCACTGTTTAGTAGCTTTGCACTAAAACAAAAACTTAACATTTGTCGTGAACTTTTAGCAGTATGTATTATAGAGAACCATATACTTAGTTTGTGGAAATTCGCACAAAGTTAGTCGAGGGCTATCTGCGCTAGCCATCCATAATTTAGAAGTGAGGGACTAGAGATAAGGCAGCTACTAAACACCACCCACCGCCAGTTCTTGGTCTACTCTTTTACCAACAAAAAGTGTGATTTACCGTCACATTGTAATGCCCCCACGGCTGAAAGGATAAGCACGTTCGGTGACGGGATTCGAATCTGCAACTTGAGAGTTGAGCTCCCTAACCATCAGGCCATTCTAGACCCATATATCTATATTTAATAGATATTTTATATATTTTTCTATTATCTACCTATTTCTAGAAAGAAATGTCTGGTAATTTGTTAAGAACGAATTGATATCAATGATATTGATTATTATTAATTTATTCGATATATATTATAGGTCCTTGGCTAATCTTCAACTAATTGTCAATATGTCCAAGTTTAGGATAAAATGCTGATTTCCTGAAACAAAAATAGATAAATATTTAATTTGACTGTAAACCAAAAGTTTTGGTAATTTCTAAACTATACTTTTATTCACTTTCCAGGGTCTATTATTTATCAAAATGATACAGTCGTCTTTCAGATTAAATATGAAACTTAAGTTATATAGATCTGTTCTTGTACACACAGGTTTAACTGTTGTATATAAAGGTTTTTAGGTCGTCTGCTGAGTAAGTACTCCGCCTCCATTGTCACCTACTCCAAGCCCCGTTAACAACTCGTAAACATTCGTGTTAATCACATCCAGCGATTAAATGTGTATTGACTCTATATACCACAACATTCGTAGGTGGGTGTTATCGGACTGAAACATCGAGGTGTATTAAGAAGATCTCATGATAAATAGCTAAACAAAAATAAATTAATCTTGCGAATTATCCATCGAAACATGTTATTAATATAAGTAGATATTAACACCAGTACTTGACAGTAAGCCTATCTTATGCCTATATTATATTTTTCAGAAATAAGACGAGAATAGAGAACATGCCCTACCCGAAGGTCGACACTATGAACGAAGATACGTGTACAGAAATATTAACTGTTTGCGCTATACCTGCAAAAAAATCAAGGAGCTATGTTATAACCAATCCAACAACGGTGAGTATAGAATGGGCAGAAATACACGAAGGTATGCATGTTTTGTACACAATACATTACATAACATACAAATACAGATATTATCATAATACAACAAAATAAAAGTTAGGTCTATTCTGTCAACTAATTGAAATTAACAAAATTAATAATTATTCTAACTATTGAATATTATATATTTCCTCATTGAGAGAAGGTCTTACTAGGATTCAATTGTCATTAGTTTAGAAATATACATATCAAACGTTATTAAGCTTACTAAAGTTGTAAAGAAAAGCACACATCATTGCACTGGCATAAAAGGAATCAAATTATTTTTTAACAGTTTGGATATCGGATTATTTCGTCTAATCGGAATTACACATTAATTTTTAAACACTTGTGAAACCAATACTGACAGTTATAATCTTCACAATGTCTAGAATAATCGTCGAGGGTTAGATAGCCTGTCCGTGAACTGTTTTAAATATAGGGGTAATTATTATTTCTTATAACTTGAATTGCCACAATTAGTAATCTATTAACATTGTAATGCTTTCAGACAAACTGATGCATACGCCTTAAATTAGAAAAGGTAATAAAACATCATATTAAACCCGATAATATTTTCTAGTGTAAAGTATCTCTGTGGTAGCCAACTTCAGCATTGTACATCTTAGTTTTATTCAATACTGATAGATGGAAGCACATTATAATAAATTATGTTAGGAAAATACCTGCACTTTTAAAATGAATTCATTAAAAAAGTGTTTAATATATTTCATATTAAAACATGTTACGTAACCTTCAAACTAAACATTTCAATTACTTTTGTAAAATGGTACTCGAAATACATTTAATTTATCGTATTTTAGTGTACATTTACGACAAACGATGGCAGCACACAATCAAACACTCATTTTTATTTATTTTTTTAGAAATTAGATTAAAACAAAGCGGCATTGGGCTATCTACTGTGTTCATCGCGGAGAATCGAACCCCGAATTTTAGCGTTATAAGTTCTTAAAATTACCGCTGTTCTACTTGGGGACTTGTTTTACAAACAAGCTTACGCTAATATAACAACATTAATACATTAGCCTATTCATCGATTAAAACGAAAATAAATTTATAAGAGCGATCTCTCCAAAATACAATATTAATCAAGCATCTTATACCCCTAGCTGTTAAATATTATGATTAATTTTTTATATTCATGTACTGAATTTTGGCTCTAAGTAAGTACAGAAGGATAGCATTTTGTTGAAGTGCTCATAATGCCCGAAGATTTGTATTTTTTAAGAGTTCTTACGAAAAAAAATTAAGTTTTGGTTATTGTCATTTTTTAGACCTATCCCTCTTATTACTGTGTAGGTTTCGAATCGCTATATTATAGCTTAGCGGTTACGTCCACATAAAACATTTAACTGACTTACCCACACTCCTTATAAAACGTTCTTATTAATTACATCAACTGTTTACTCAAAACTTTTGTTTTTTAAAGCTTTGTTTTTAATATTCATAAAATGAATTATTTTAATAAAACGTTACAATAAGTAAAATGTTACTAACACTGTACTGGGCGATTATTTTTTCAGAGGCTTAAGATACTTGAACACATTTATCAGATCATAACGAGAAGAAAATGCAAAACGTGGTTGGATTTATAACTGCGCTAAGATGGACCAACCCTTCAAATCCTTGGAAAAGAAAAAAACGCTTCAATTGTATCTGTTCTATACATCATCTTATAGCTTCATCAAACTTTCAGTTATTTCTAAACATCAATGTTTATTTGTGAATTTCATGTCCTCACCAAAAAAGATGACGTAGAGGCCTAATTTATTCTTTATATTTTAGGTTATTAGATGTGAGAGAAGAACTATATATATCAAAACCAGACAACAGCGTTGATCAAAATCAATAAACATAATATAAATGTAAAGGAAGTTGGTGAGTTACACTGTCATCTACACTAACAGCAAGTTGGTCAGTTAATACTATCATCTGTAATAACAGCAAGTTGGTCAGTTATACTATCATCTGTAATAACAACAAGTTGATCAGTCATGCTTTGATCTATAATAACAATAAGTTGATCAGTTATAGTTTGATCTGTAATAACAGCAAGTTGATCAGTTATAGTTTGATATGTAATAACAACAAGTTGATCAGTTATACTTTGATCTGTAATAACATCAAGTTGATCAGTTATACTATCAGCTGTAATAACAGGAAATTGGTCAGTTATACTATCAGCTGTAATAACATCAGGTTGGTCAGTTATGCTTTAATCTTTAATAACAACAAGTTGATCAGTTATGCTTTGATATGTAATAACAACAAGTTGATCAGTTATACTTTGATCTGTAATAACAGTAAGTTGATCAGTTGTACTATCATCTGTAATAACAGCAAGTTGATCAGTTATGATATCATCTGTAATTCTCGAGTTAGTTGTATCTTTGTTTGTAGTTAAGCACAAAGCTACACAAAGGGCTATCTGTGCTTTGCCCACCACGGGTATCGAAGCCCGGTTTCTAGCGTTGTAAGTCCGCAGACATACCGCTGTGCCACTGGGGGGCGTATTTGTATGTAACACTTAGTAATGATAACTCAATACACGAAAGTAACTGGAAATGAACTAACTACTTTCATCTTTTTACTTACTCTTGCCCACAAGATAAACTTGCAACAATAATACAGTTTCCTTTTTTATCCTAAATACGTGTAGTCATTCTGTGATGTTTTTAGACAGTTCAAATAGCTATTAATTTAACACTATAATTATTTATTACGCTACCTATTATGTTTTAGGGCTTAGATTGTTTTACTGTGTGACCTCAGTTACTATGGTGAACGTGGTCTGTTGCTATGGTACTAACAGCATGTGGGTTTTGTTACTTATCAGTTATATCGTAATTCGCTACTAGTTTAGATGCTTAGACTGAGTACAATAATTATGTTTCGCACGTCATTGTTTTGTATACTAAGTGAAAGAAACAACACTGAAATGTTAACGTCTGTAGGTGAAATTAGATTTATAAATTCAATTCACATGCAGTAACAATGTGATTTTTATAACAAAAAATGAATTGTGAACTCTAATAATATTTTGTATTCCATCACTTTAAAGTGACAGTTTACAAAATGTTCAAAATTGCTGACTAGATTAGGGGTGGATCACTTAGAGTCTTAGAAGATGCTGATTAAATATAGATCCGTAAACCGAGGAGCTCTTTTCAGGTCAAGGAAAGAGCGTAATCATGTTCTGACTCAAGCCACTGCCCATTGATATCAGCGATGAGTCACTCCACGTGAGAAACGAGTCACGCCTCGAGAGATACGAGTGCGAGTAATTCTTTGATATATATCACGTGATATACAGTTTCACCTAACGAGAGTTCTAAGGCTATTTGCAGGTTCTTAGGCCGTGGTCAATTAGCCGTGGTTGATCGCTCTGGAGCAAAGACGGCGCATCCTGGGGAGCATAAGTGATACTAATAGCTTGTTTTAACAGACATGGCAACCTTACTTAGAAGATGAACGGCATACGATCATTCATGTACGGTCTGTAATAAGCTGTTTTTAAGATGAACAACGTATGATCACTTACCTGCAATATGTTGTAAGGATTTTTTTAAATATACTTTTAAAGCTTTATATTTATTACTAAAGTCATTATAAATAAGGGTAATAAACTCGTGTTTATTTTTTTTATTTTTAATGAATGACAGTGTGTAAATTTCAAAATCAATCTTCGTAGCTTCACGTGTAACTTTGAGCTATCATAAACAAACTGCTTTAGATACAACTTTAACATAAAAAAATGGCTCCAGATGCAACTTTAAACTAACAAACACATAAGACTTCAGATACAGCTATAAACTAGCAAACACATAAGGCTTCAGATACAACTTTAACATACAAAAATAGCTCCAGATGCAACTTTAAACTAATAAACACATAAGGCTTCAAAATACAACTATGAATTAACAAACACATAAGGCTTCAGATACAACTTTAACATACAAAAATGGCTCCAGATATAGCTTTAACATACAAAAATGGCTCCAGATATAACTTTAAACTAACAAACACATAAGGCTTCAAATACAACTTTAAAATGAATTTGGTAATTTGCATCTAAAGTTAAACGTTTCAAAGACATGGGGCTGTCTTGAGGTGACATAGAGGGTCAGTTTACTCTATTTCACTCTCCGGGGGCTCTAAAGAGTACAGGTTTGGTAAAAATCGGTCCAGCGGCTCAATAGCTATAAGCGGACACAAATACACAATATTTTGTCCAATAATGGTTAGATATACATACATATATCACTTAAGGTAATGATGGAAGATATATATATAAGAAAAAAGGATTTACCTTGAAACGTTGAATGGACGGCAACTGCCTGTTGTAGAAACACAAGTATAGAAGACGACGTTTCGAAAGTCTTATTGATGTGTTTAACACAGCAGTTATGAAGTTGGATTCATTTACTGTTATGTTCATTTTGGATTAATTATATATTACTCTCTTTCTAAGTTTCCCTGTTTTGAACTTAGCTACTTAACTGGCGAATTTTAAAGTTAAAAGCTCTTTCTAATGCTGTTCATTTTCTGACATGTCTGTGAGAATCGTGGTTTTTATTTTACATATACAAGAAACATAATTTATTTGGTGGCGGTTGATATATGACAAAACCAGCATGCGAGATAAACTCTTTTTATTTCTTACATCCATATTACGTTAATGTTCGTATAAAATATTTTTAAAATTTACCAGTTGCATCTACAATGCTTATAATTTTAAAAAGTTTAATTTGTATTTATGGCAAAGCTATTAAGGTTATCTGCTGCCTCCATCTAGGCGGCCAGTCAGTAGCACCCATCATCTGCGCAAAATGACTGATTGTCACTATTATAGCGCATCCATAGCTTGCAGTGAAAGGAATAGTTTGTGGTAAAGCACAGATTCAAACCCGGCTTACCATCTCCGAACTCCAGAGCTCTGCCACAGGGCTAGTCTATGTCCATACAAAGTTTAATATTGAAGTACTTGATGTTAAAGTTTTATATTTCTCCCCATCATCTGCGCAAAATGACTGATTGTCACTATTATAGCGCATCCATAGCTTGCAGTGAAAGGAATAGTTTGTGGTAAAGCACGGATTCAAACCCGGCTTACCATCTCCGAACTCCAGAGCTCTGCTACAGGGCTAGTCTATGTCCATACAAAGTTTAATATTGAAGTACTTGATGTTAAAGTTTTATATTTCTCCAACTAAAACAATTTTCAGATTGAAAAGCTTAAAGATAAAGTTGGGTATTTTTTTCACTTGTTCAAGCCCTAAAAGGGAAATTTGAAGTCTCACAGTTCATTTCACTCTAATAAGGATTAGAAGATCGAAAAACGAAGCGAAAAAGACGGGAAATTAAAATTTGGGATTTTTCTCTTGCTCAATATAGTATTAGATACATGAATACGTTTTGTTCTACGTTATTATATTACCCAGTCCAGATTTATTTTAATTACGTAGACATAGCTAAACAAGTAGTACGGCAAAACAGAAAAGAAAAAAAAAAACACTCAAACGGAAGGAAGTGGGGGAAGCTAAGGGAAGAAGCTGAAGCTGATACTCTATTGTTCATTGATGTTTTGCATATCTCTGCAATCACATAAAAGAAAAGAAGGACACGAAAAAGAAGCTTTAGTGATTGTATGCTCTAGAAGCTTCGCTCATTTCTCACTGTTATTCGAACATTCAGTGAAGAATGACTAGTCTGGCTGCCTTAACGCCTTGCTGAGCAACCAAATTTGATTCTCATTTTTTAAAATTACAAAAAAAAATGCAATTCGTAAAAGGGAGATAATCAATATTATCTTGTTAATAGTTTCTCTGACAAAATCATTGGTGTAACTTTACAGCAAATCTAGTCAAGGGCTGATCCAGAAAAGATGGATAGGGCGAATAACCACCCACCCCCTTTTCCTGAATGAATAAATCAAAATGAAGGAGTGGGAAAGGGTAATTAGAACAATGGAAGAGTGTATAAAATACTCTAACAACCCGAACACTTTCTATATTCATAAATTTCGGAATCAGACACTTTGCATGTAAAAACATACCCCAGACCAATGTTCCCTCTAATTTTTCAATCCATGTGCGAAATGAATTTTTTCATGTGCACCAGTATCAATGCAATATGCGAATGTGCGCTACCAGTTTGTATTTTTAGGGGCGGAAGTATTTTTAGACCATCGACCCTATTGGATCATTAGACCGCTTTGCAATGCTACCAGTTGGTTATTTGGACTTTAGGTCTATAGACTGCCAGGGGCATTAAAGCCATCAACGTGTTGAGACTCCTTAACATTACTGAAGATGTGCGCGGCTGGAAAAATGAAGTGCGCGGCACTTGATTGGTTGTTGTGCGGCCGCGCAGCTTAGAGAGGACACTGTCCCAGACCTCCTAAGTAATATATTGGGTCAGATACGTAATACCGTTTACAAGATTTGACATGTGCATAAGAAACAGAGACGTGTGTATATATAAATCACAAAAATGGTTCAATTAGTATTCCTCCAAATGCATGGGTATTACATATTTCCTTGTTTCAAGGTGTATTTAAGCAGTGTATTCGACACATTGAAAGTTTCTTTGCCCATTTATTTTGTTGCAGGGAGCGTTTCGGGTCTCATGCTAAGGCCTTTTCAAGACGAAGTAAATTCTCAGCATAGCCCGAAACATCGAATAACCTCTAACGTAAGAGGCAGGAGAATTCAATAAAGATGCTGTCAGCATATGCATGTATTTGATAATAAATGCTTCTGTATATTCTTCATTATACTGTTCTGTTTAGGAATGGTTGCATGTTAGAGGTAGCTATAAATCACTGCTGAGTAAAAGGCTTAGTGAATTTGAATCAATAGGTTACTACTTGTAATATTTTGTTGTTTAGATCGTGCATGATGAATGCAGAAACGCAACTACAGATTTTTTACTTATTTACTGTGTTCATTACTTTCGTCAGTTAGCGTTGTGTGAAAAGTTAGAAATGTTGTGTAGATGATGAACGATGAAGTCTTCACAGTCAGATTGAGCAATTTTCTTTTTTTTTTTTTGTTAACACACCTGGAAAATTCCCATAAAACTTTGTGACACTCATATTTTGAGGCACCTGTTTGATGTCATGAATAAAACTGTTCTAAACCTATCTTAAGTAAATTAGAGAAATTAGAAGATAACTTTATATATGATAATAAGAAATTGAAACATTTTCTTGTCCAGACTATAAATCTTAATTAAAACTAGATGTTATTTTGTAAAATAAATAAATAATTTACTTTGTTTCTCATAGACAATTTGCCTTTAGGGTAGTAATTAATTAGGATGTTCTAATATTTTATTAACCGACGTTAAGATTAACTCCACTTTAAATTCACCTAGAAGTGAGTGGCCCGGCATGGCCAGGTGGATAAGGCGCTCGACTCGCAATCTGAGGGTCGTGGGTTCGATTCCCCGTCCGACCAAAAATGCTCGCCCTTTCAG
>NW_013665758.1:463083-467093 GCF_000517525.1 Limulus polyphemus
CAGATAGCCCTCGTGTAGCTTTGCGCGAAATTGAAAAACAGACCTAGAAGCGCAACACTGTTAACTTTGAACCTGGAAATGTAGTTGTAAATTTCAATATTCAACCTTAGATGTGAAACAACTAAATATTTTCTCCATTCTTTTGAAACAACTATTAAACCTGATGTACTTGCTCAGGGTCCCCGAAAGAGAAAATAAAACCAAAATTAAGAGTAACATGTATGTTTTCATTTCTTGTTTTTGAAGTTCATATGTTATGCTGTGTTGTAGCCTACAGAGTGCATAATTCTTATCGTGATTCATGGCATGCGCACGTTTTACTGACGTCACGACAGTACGAATTGCAACGTTAGCGTCCCTTATGTGACGTCATTTTATTGTCTCCTGACTGACTAGCAGAAAACACACTCTGTATAGTGTTGCGTGTGTTTAAAAACAGGTGACCCTTCCAGACGGCCTTCGGTCTCTTTTGAGAGAAACAAATACTTACTTTCTCTAGTCCACTGATCCGTCAGTGGTAAGTTTATGGAATTACGATGTTAAAATCCGTGGTCCGATTCCCCACAGTGAACACAGCAGATAACTCAATGTAGTTTTGTAACTCTAAAACAAACAAGCAAAAAAAATAAATAACCACAAAAATGTAACGAAACTCTCGAGACATTACATAAATTTGTCCAAGATAACTTATTATCAATAGCACAATAGAAAAGAAACACGCGTCTACATCAGAAACCCGACAGTAGACCTGCCAAACGTTGACCTAGAAAATCAAACGTCATACCTGCTTTTCCTGAAAGTCTACTCTTATTGATCAAGATACACGTTCTTCAGGCATAGTTAACCAACAACAAACAAACAAAAAATACCTACAGAAATATTTGTGTTTTTGTGCTCAGTAGAAATGAAAGTAATTGTTATTTCACATAGATTTGTATTTGTAAAATGTTTGACTGTAAAGAGAACTAAATAACGTGTTGGTTATGGGTTTGTTTTTGTTTGCTTTTACGTGTATCTCTTTTTATGATGTTGAAAATTTTGGGCCATGAACTTTCTTCCTACAAAAAAGGAAAAGTTGTAGGCAGCCTTCCAGTTTCACTAACTTAATCAATAATTCAAACTCCAGCACAAAGACACTGTTTCACAACCACAAATCACGTTTTCTACAACAAACAACGTGTGTTTCTCTCGTTCGTTTTCATGGAACTTTCCTGAGACTTTGTGAAAGAAAAACTTTCAAAAAATGCAATTGTACGGACAATATTAGTTGTTTTTTTTATTTTTTGTGAGCGTTAAGGACGTTTTAAAAGTTCCTTCTTTACGACATTAGAACAAGTAAACTCAACTAAAATTCAAGCTGGTGGTAAAATAAAAACTATTAAAATAGAGGCTTCTACTATTGAAATAAAGTAGAATGCATTGAATAAAACTGCTCTAATTCACTTAGAAATAACTTTAGCCCTTCGTTTTCTGGGTTAAGCCTCGTAAAATGAAGACAAACTTTACAGGAGAAAATATATACCAACTGGAGTTTTTTTGGTTACAGTGAAATATCTTGTTTCACACTGCACCTCTTTTACAGATGAACACTCAACAGTTAGAATATGAACGCAAATCTAAAAATTATTTGGGTGAAGATAACGTGACTACGGTTAGGAAATATTGGATAGTGCTTTACTAACCGGAAAAAATAAACTTGTGTTGTTGTTATGGTGAGGAAATATTGGATAGTGCTTTACTAACCGGAAAAAATAAACTTGTGTTGTTGTTATGGTGAGGAAATATTGGATAGTGCTTTACTAACCGGAAAAAATAAACTTGTGTTGTTGTTATGGTGAGGAAATATTGGATAGTGCTTTACTAACCGGAAAAAAAACGAAAAAAAAACTTATGTTGTTGTGGTTCTTTTAGCGAAAGCTACACAATGGGTTATCTGTGTTCTCTCAACCGTGGGGAACAAACCTCAGATTTTAGCGTTTTAAGTCCGGAAGGAAGAAAACGAAGTTGTGTATAGCAAAGTGAATTTGGAACTTGGTGCAAAGTTAATGAGATGAAGCGATGTATTGTTGTCTAAGTTTATTCCGTGTCATCAGAAAAATTACTGCTTATTTAGAAGTTTAACATCGTAACAATTGATTTGTGTATGCCATTGAATCGTTAGAGATTCAAGTAATACAAAAATATGTGTGTTATCACATAACGAATGAGTGGGTGGGTGGGTGTGTATTAATTGTATGTACAATAGACCTACTCGTCTGAGTATAGAAAGATTGACTTGTTAATTCAATTATTAATTTTAAACCATAAAATAACCAGTGACGTCAATTGGGGTGGGGGTAGCCACCCCACTCAAACTATCTTTTTACTCTCTCTCTCTCTTTTAGCGGCTCATAGAACGGCTCTGAATATTTTTGATTTTTTCAAGTACAAACTTTTAGCTCATAGCTCTGTCATCTCTTGACCGATTTGAGATCTAATTAAAGTTGTAGACTCAGGAGGTCAAACCCTTTCGATTGATATATTTGACCACGCCCAAGGTCTCATAGATTAATTTACTCTAATCCTGCCTAAAAAAATTTCAATTTGAGGGTAGGCTGGTAGAGATCATGATGAGTAATAAAATGGAACCGAGTATACGCGCCCCATGCTTGGTATTGCTAACGGATAAAAATATAGCTAGTAAAGAGGGAAAAAAAAGTTTCATAGTTTAATTTACTCTAATCCTACCTAAAAGAATTTCAAGTGCTACGGCTATTGAGGTTTCCCTTTTTTTCTTTTTTCTTTTAATTTTTTTTTTGAAATGTAAAACGAATGAGCTATGTTTATGGGAAATTACTAATATTTATATATACAAAGTATAAAGTTGAAATTTTCATATTTTTTGTTTTTCCTAATAACCCTCTGGTTCGACCCCCCCCCCCCCCAGTGGAAAAGCATTATGTCTAACAACGCTAGAAACCGGGTTTAGAGCATAGATAACCCATTGTGCATCTTTATGCTTAATTACAAACAAACTCAACTCACTGGCTCTTACGTAGTTACTGCAGTTCATGTAATTTGTTCAATTTTGCCACCACCCTCCAAAAAATTGCTGAAATGGCACCACTGAAAATTAGATAATCAATAAAACATAAGAACGGATATTAGCTTTTTTCAAGATGATCGATGTTAAAACACGAGTTATATACATCATAACAAGATAGTATGTAAAATCATACAGAAATATGAGAGACTGTATACTAATCATCGTATATATTATTGTAATTTGTTAGTGCCCACACATCGTGAAGATTGGGTTACCTATACAAGAGTCCTCATACGATCACTCTTCATTATGACTTGCGCAATAAACTATTGAATATTTTATTTTGATCACTAGAGCGACAAATAAAACAACTATCCGCGTATCTTTCAAATAGAAACGCTTGATACTGAGTTGATGAATTTGAGACTAAAATATGAACCTCATCTAGCCTCAACATTAAAAAAAATTACAATCTCACCATTTATTTTACACGTTAATAGTTCATTATTTAATCCATGTTTAGCTAATTATTAAAATACATTAACTTTTAAAGAATATCTATTGCGATGACTGATAATCAGCAATGCTAATAGGGTTTTCCCTGCCATACCACACCTTAATACGATGTTAGAAAAACACGTAGGTTTAAGAAATGGACCTTTCTTCTTCTGGGGCAAAATGAAGAAGAAAGGTCCACCTTTAGAAAGCACTTTATTCATTTCTATCAACATCTTACTAGTCGTTATCATAAGCTTATGCCAGTTGATGCGCCCTACGAGGGGAGGGGTTAATTCATAACTTAATAGTGCGCTCAATACTCCTAACAACAAGAACAGTGTAATACTATCTTTCGGACGTAGTTTCTTGTATTATATGAAGCATTCCTGTAATGTTATGCTTTGCATAATATATTGTTTGTTATGAATTTCGCGCAAAGCTACACGAGGGCTATCTGCGCTAGCCGTCCCTAATTTAGCAGTGTAAG
>NW_013665758.1:467103-472473 GCF_000517525.1 Limulus polyphemus
CCCCCACGGCTGAAAGGGCGAGCTTGTTTGGTGTGACGGGGATTCGAACCCGCGACCCGCAGATTGCGAGTCGAGCGCCATAACCACCTGTCCATGCCGGGCCTGCATAATATATAGCAATTACATCAGAGCAGAATCGGATGCTATAGTAACTTGTAATTATAGGATTTTTCTTGTTACCTTTTGACTTGGTTCACAATTCAGTGTTTCTACTGTTTGTTTGGGTCCGGCATGGCCAGGTTGGTTAGGGCGCTTGACTCGTAATCCGAGAGTAGCGGGCTCAATTCCACGTCCAACCAAAGATGGTCGCCCTTTCAGCCGTGGGGAGGATTATAATGTGACGGTCAATCCCACCATTCGTTGGTAAAAGAGTAGCCCAAGAGTTGGCAGTGGGTGGTGATGACCAGCTGCCTTTCACTGCTAAGTTAGGGACGGCTAGCTTTGCGCAAAATTCAAAAACAAACAAACTGGTTGTTTGTTTTTTAACACATCCTAACACTTACAAGGTTGCCACAAGGTACATCTTGCACACCGAGCTAGAACCTATTTATTACTCAGGTTCAATACAGATCTATTTTGATGTTGGCACATCTTTCACGAAAAGAGGTAATGATTTAGGGAATCTTATAACAAGTGTCGGTTATTTTTCAATGCCACTTTTATTGCATGGGTGTGCAATGTTTAGGTGAAATAAAATATTACGCCCTTTGTTTTAGTGTGCTAAAATGTCAGTTGTTTAAATACATTTTCCTGTGGTACTTATGTGTTAAACATATACGCAATTCAGCAATTTTTTGCTTTTCTTTAAATAAACCTATTTCATCTTGGACATTACACACTCATCGAACTTGAGAGCTTATCAGTGAACAATTCTGCTTCATCTGTAGCAAGAAAAAAAAATACAAAAATACTTCCCTCTCCCCTAAATTATCGGTAGACTAACCCAATATCTTGCGTAGCTCGCGTCACTGCACGCGCCACGAGAAAATATAACGTATCTGTCACAAGACCGCAAGTCGTGACAGCTCGGAGTTAACTTAAAAGTCAGTTTACTTCACTTGACATTTCAACTCAATCAAATTTTATTTTCTTTTGCTCAATAATTCTCTTTTTTCTTTCTTTCTTTATTTGCCTCTTCACTACTGACTCCTTGGACTGGTTTTTTTGGGGGGCATAGTGTCGAGAGAAGAAACTGTTCACGAAAGAAGAACGTGCAGCCATTTGTATTCAGTCCTCTTACAGGGCTTACTTAAGCCGCAAGAAACGACGACCGCTGTTTTTCTCAGGAACCTACCATAAGGTAAGTTGGTAGAACGATTATCAGTGTTTGAATTTAGTTCATTCCGATCAAGTTAGACGGATTCTTGTCTACGTGTTGCCACGAATACGTGCACGAGTGATCGTGTCAAGACGGTTTTCAAGTATTGGGAGTATAATATGTTTTTTTTTTCCAATGACGTACACGTGACTCTAACGATATCTAAATAAATTCTCACTTGCTAAGGCACGTCATAAGATTGGAAACCAATATATTTCAAACACGAACTTTAAACAAACACATTCGTAGCACTGGTATTTTGTCTTCATGTTGTTGGTACCTTAATCAGAAAATCTCTGCTATATCGTGTGTTTAAAAAAAATAAAAACCATCTTGAGAAAACTTTCAAAACTATAAACAGTTGTTGTTGTTTTTTACGGTCAAAGATAGCAACTTTTCTCTGTGACTTGACAAACAATAACAACCAACCTGAATGAAAGACATAAGTAAAATCTATATTGTTTACATTTTCAAGTTTTCTACTTCTACGGTATATTTGTATTTTGGTGGTCCTTTTAACTCGCGCTCATACTTTTAATTTGGAAAAAAAAAGAGTCAAACGTTCTTGACAGTAGTGCACTATCTCTGGACCACAGATTGCCCCTGTAAATCATATTTCACTGCGGAACCACTTCAGTATGCAAGTGACAGGGACATTAGGACAACAAACAGCTTTAATTTATCAGTTTTTACCTCGAACGTCTAGAATATCAACTTAAGTTTCCAATGAGGATTTTCGATGTGATCAAGAACTGTTGAACATCTAATAAAGCAGCGCGTAATAGGAAAACACAAATATTATGTAAATGTAGAGTTATAGTCAAAATCCCAGTTTTAAACCACAAATGTCGTAATATACTTTTAGACTTCACGTAATAGCAAAGCATAAATATTACGATATTACGTAAATGTAGAGTTATAATCAAAATCCCAGTTTTAAAACGCACATAACGAAGCATAATATTAGACTCCACGTAATAGGAGATTTACAAATATTATGTAAATATAGAATTATAATCCAAATTGAAATACCCGTTTTAAACTCCACATAACGAAACATAATATTAGACTATGTCTTAGTCCACAGTATAAGTCAGTTAAAGTCCACTTGATTCAGGGCTTTCTTGAGGAGATGCTTTGCAGCATTTGGTAAAACAAATATCAAATAGCTTTATTACTTTTCACACATTACCCTATTTCTCTTCCAACTCGAAATATATTTATTGTAGATGAATCAATAGAAAAGTTTAATATTTGTCAATACTTCGAATTAAAAATTCAAAGAACTTTGGCTTTGCCTTGAATCAGTGTAGTAATTTAAAACTTCAGATTCTAAGGTTTGTTAATGCTTTCTTCTAGCCCTACAGTCAAAGTTATTCATAATGGTTTGCGTCAGTACTTAAAGTGAAACTGAAAATCTCCCTTTTTTCATAGCTTAAGTTTCGGCTTAAAACTTAAAAATTGTTAACATATAATATGATTTTTTTTTTGTTATTCTCATTGCATAGCATGGTTTGTCCTGTCGACTCAAAATCAATGTATAAGTACTTCATATTAAACATAAAATATTTTAGCTGTTTAAAGTTTGGAGAAGGCTTGAATGAGTAATGAAAGAAGCTATATTACAAATGTACAACGTTTCCACAAGCTTATGTCATCATCAGGTACACGTATACGTGATGATGATATAAGCTTGTCGAAACTTTGTACGTTTGTAATATAGTTTTCTTCACTACTCATTCATGCTGTCTTCAAACTTTATTTTCTAAAACGTGGGTTCCTCGTCATCAAATTAAAGCTGTTTACTTCTTGATTGTATATATTTTTAGTTTTTTTATATCTGCCAACAGAATGTCATCTAGCACGTATTATTGGCAGGATGGCATTCTAGTGTTCAATGTAGCTAATCAACAATAATTATTTGAAATAGCCCTTAATTATGAAAGTGTTCAGCATAAAACGTTTTTGTACTTTAATAAAAGTAATTATCGTTTTATCATTCGTAACTTTTTTTTATAGTTTTTATAGAGCAATAAATGTGCATTGTTTTGAAGCCCTTGTTTTCACCAGGAAGGTTTGCTACCAGACCATTATTAATCTGCGTTTTTAAAAAAAAAACATTGTAGCTGCGCATGCTTGCAAGCGGGCGCGGCTCTCCCTGAAGATGTATGTATGATGATGATGATAAGAGCGCGTTAGTACTACACCCTTAGCAATTATTTTACACTTGAAAGAAGCGTATAACAAACAACATGAGGTCATTGCCTGACTCACTGGGGCGACTTCAAGCAGCGACCAAATGAGATTATTATGTAACATCACGAAGCACATATTCAATATGCCCCAAAGAAAATTATATGGAGCACTTAGGGTGTTGATAAGTGTACACAAATCACATGATGTTAATGTTTATATCAAGATGTCGGAAGTGATAACATCTTCGTGATGTAAGGAGAATAGAATGAATACGTATCCAGATATCAAGATGACTTTGTTGTTAACAGTGATAATGTAACACGATGAAGATATTCGTGGTTCCTTTCTTATTTTGTATACAGAGATAACGTTTATTAATGTTGCCATAAAACTTCAAGAATCCTTTACAATGGAACGTTTTTAAGTAGTTGAAATTGGAGCATTTTCCTTCAAGCTCAATCATGACATTTGTGTGATTAAAACTCCTACATTAAATCAATGTTTACTTAAAGTCGAATCATAGTTTACCAACAGTCAAATCACAGTTTATCAACAGTCGACTAACAGTTTACCAACATTCAGATCACAGTTTACCATCAGTCGAATCATAGTTTACCAACAGTCGAATAACGGTTTACCAACAGTCGACTAACGGTTTACCAACAGTCAGATCACAGTTTACCAACAGTCAGATCACAGTTTACCAACAGTCAGATCACAGTTTACCAACAGTCGACTAACGGTTTACCAACAGTCAGATCAAAATTTACCAACAGTCGAATAACGGCTTATCAACAGTCGAATCACATTTTATCAACAGTCGAATCATATTTTATCAACAGTCGAATCATATTTTATCAACAGTCGAATCACAGTTCACCAACAGTCGATTCACAGTTTACCAACACTCTAATCACAGTTTATCAACAGTCGACTAACGGTTTACCAACAGTCAGATCAAAGTTTATCAACAGTCGAATCACATTTTATCAACAGTCGAATCACAGTTTACCAACAGTCGAATAACGGTTTACCAACAGTCGAATAACGTTTATCAACAGTCGAATTATGTTTAATCATTTTTACACGAGTTATTCATTTCGGTAGCCAATAACGGATTAAATCTCTGACTGAGTTGTATACTAACGATATTACTGTTATTCGTTATATATTGCTAAGTATAACGTGTTATGTATTCGTTATATGTATTTGTTATAGATGTTTGTAAAAAATGGTTCCATCTGCCAAATGAATTTTCGGATCTTTTCACTAAACTGCTATTTTAAAAAATCATGTTATTACAGGTAAGTTGTGTTTTACTGCTGAAGTGCTAGGCTTTATTTTGTGAGTATTGGTCCTGTCATTTCGAAGATACATTTTCAAACAAACACAAAAAATAAAAAGAAGAAACAGAACCCAAATCACGTGCATTGCTTCTTTTTTCTTTTGAGGAGGGGAGAGCGCAGTAAACATATATATTCTAGGTAATTCGAAATGTAAACTACTAACAGTGTGATGAATTGTTTAGATTCAGCACCAGTTCTAAATTATTAACCAATTATGAAAAATAATTTTTTTTGAAAGAACTCTGAACTTTAATTAAAAAAGACCTAAGGATTTGTGTTTAAAATCAGTTCACAATTTTCATCGACTTATTAATTCTTATAACTTGATTTTTTTTAATAGTTTTTATAAGATTTGGTTTAAGATGATGTTCTTACTATAATACAAATTTTATTCATTTCACTGATTGTTATCTTTACAGTTATTTTATAGCTCCAGGTTCATAGTAACAGTTACTTCATACCTCCAGATTCAGGGCAACGGTTATTTTATAGCTCCAGATACAGGACAAC
>NW_013665758.1:473336-482904 GCF_000517525.1 Limulus polyphemus
CATGTGATATCCAAACTTCCATTTAAAACAACTGATATCATGTTTAATCAAAGTTTCATTTTAAAAACATGTGATATCCAAACTTCCATTTAAAACAACTGATATCATGTTTAATCAAAGTTTCATTTTAAAAACATGTGATATCCAAACTTCCATTTAAACAACTGATATCATGTTTAATCAAAGTTTCATTTTAAAAACATGTGATATCCAAACTTCCATTTAAAACAACTGATATCATGTTTAATCAAAGTTTCATTTTAAAAACACTTGATATTCTAGTTAACAAAACTTCCATTTTTTAACAACTGATATTCTAGTTAACAAAACTTCCATTTTTTTAACAACTGATATTCTAGTTAACAAAACTTCCATTTTTTAACAACTGATATTCTAGTTAACAAAACTTCCATTTTTAACCAACTGATATTCTAGTTAACAAAACTTCCATTTTAAAACAACCAATATTCTTTTCACTTAATCAAACTTCCATTTATAACAACTGATATTATGTTTAATCAAACTTCCATTTATAACAACTGATATTATGTTTAATCAAACTTCCATTTATAACAACTGATATTATGTTTAATCAAAGTTTCATTTTAAAAACATATGATATTCAAACTTCCATTTTAAAACAACTGATGTTCTGTTTAATCAAAGCTCTATTTAAAACAGATGGAATCTTGTTGATTCACATATGATGGAAATTTAACAAACATTCGTTATGGCTTTTTTTTTGTCCTAGCTGTATAGGTTTCGAAGTAATTTATGTACACTCCCGCACCAGTAATTCAAATGTTGTTAATAAAAATTGAAACAGACAATCAAGCTTTGAAGTAATCCACTGTACATCACAAATATTTGAAAGTCTGCGACTGCAGAGCCATTGTCCTAAGTATAAGGTTGTTTAATGTACAAAAATAATAAATAACCTAAGAATAATTAAATGTCCAGTAAAGATTGTGAGGCATGCCTAGAAATTGGTATTTGTGCCCATTTTTTTTTACTTAAAGATATATTGCCTTTTAAACCTGAAGAAGCACACCTCTTTCACCTGTGTTTTATTTTAAATCAATTTATTGATACGAAGAAACATGTTTAAGTTACTGTGTCGTTTCTATCTATTAGGCAGCTTTGTTGTCGTCCATCAAACGAAAACGTCACACTTATTTACACATATTAACAATGTCATAACTAAAGTTAGTTCAAAGGCACCTTGAAGCTAATATGTATTTAGATATACTGAAGACCAGATTCACGAGCTGAACTAGATAACCAAAACATGATAGTTAAGCTCTAGTTGTTCATTAGAATTATTTTAAAGATTTTTGGTACAGCTGACGTTAATATTGTTGCAATGTATTCTATCGTTAGACGGGTGTGACTGGATTATTGGATAAAAATTATGTCAAATTTAGTCCACGAAATGATAACGAATTAATTTAGTTCTTCAATAACGTTTGCTACAAGCTACGTTCACTTTGACACAAGTTATAGGCTTAAGTTCGCAAACAATCTTTTCAACATAAACTCTGAAACTACTGTAGGCTTAATAAGCTAACTTACTGATTAGCCCATAGTTACAGAAGCATTAAATTTTTCTGACTAACTTTATTCAATCAATCTTCTCTTGATCAACAGCTATTCCATCTTGCACAAACTGAACACTTCATCAACTACTCAGTCATTGAATTAACTGCTTCTTCATTACTTATTACTCGTATTTATAACTAATGTATCAATCTAGATATTAGCCGAAATTACTGGAATTTTGACGTCATCGTGAACTTTCTAGTTGTTCTAGGACTACTTTTATGAACTTACTTGATGTTAATGGCATGCACCCTCCAATTAACATCTAAATTATAATATTTAAAATACAGTTTACAACAATATTAAGAAATCATTTAATTTAAGCACCTCATAGAACAGGTTAGGATTAATATTGAGTTGGGTATTTCAACTTTAAGTGGGGTTTTTGACCCAAGTAACCTCGCTCATTATTTTGTGCTCGCAACAGTCCTACAAATTTGTTTCTAAGTTCAGTTTATTTAATTATTATTTGTTCCGAATACATATACGTAGCATACCAATAAGCAAACAGACATCCTCTAGAATACAAATAAACCATCTGAATGACGTCACTTGGAAATAATTTTAACATATAAATACAAGTGTAGCTCTGTAAAGTTCATAGAGTACAAACAGCCATTCCATGAAAGAAACGATCCCAAGAAAAAACATATCTTTGCGAAATCGCATGATTGGATGAGGGGATGGCAGCCAAAGTCAGCTAAAAATCGCCAGGTCACTTGCAATATCGCTATCCACAGTACTCTCCCAGCCATGTCAGAAGACAACAGTTTCTAAATGGTCCGGGTGCCCAGATTTACAGAACGGATTCTTCTCGTTGTGAGTAATGTGGAGAATGTCTCCCATCAAACGATCTCTACTGCTGCAAGGATACGATATTGTCTGGAATGAGAAGTGGGTTTTATCTAGCTACTCCGTCACTGTAGCCCATGCTATGAAGATAACTTCTCATAGTATTGGACACACTTGTGCCTGTTCTGTGATGCCTACTAGTCGACTACTCTCACACCCTATTGTCTTTTGGGGCTCCATACTTCTTTATGATCAGTCCGGATTTTCACAAATTCTGTTTACAGTGAACACACCTTAGTTTGGCAACTATCCTCCCTGGAACTTTGTTCTGCAAGTCATTATAAAATATGACATGGAGGCAGCTGGACGATCACAGATGGTGGTATACGAAGGGACGGTCACAGTGAACAAACCTTAGTTTGGCAACTATCCTCCCTGGAACTTTATTCTGCAAGTCATGATAAAATATGACATGGGGACAGCTGGACGATCACAGATGGTGGTATACGAAGGGACGGTTACTGTTGCCCGATACGTCATGAACTTCTACCTTTTTTAAACCAATGACCAGTTTATCAGACAAGGCAGTGTTTTCATTGGTTAGGTCAGTCGCCGGATATGAATTAATCGTTCCCTGCAAAAGCGTTCCAAACAACCAACATATGGAAACATCCTCATCCAAATTCTTCGTCAGAAGTAGGGCGCAATTCCACAGATCCAGATTACACATCGTCTAAATAACGATGTGTAACCGTGTTTCTGCCTTCGTAGCAGGAATTTAGGTTTAAAAAAAAAATATTTTTTCAGGCTTGAAGTAGGGCCTGAAAGACAACCCAGGATGGTCAGAAACCTTTGTTTCTCTAATATTTCTTAAATATTCCAAAGTACAGATCCATTAAATACTAATGGTAACATTGTACCGTTTGTTTCATGTTTGTTTATTATTATTCAATAAAACGACATTCTTTCTATAATATATGTCTATTAGCATGTTGGTAAACTGTGTATGTTAATGTTTAGTGAGGAGTTTTCTGAACTGAATAATTAATTCAAAAATACAATAACAGCAGCTGATTTTAATTATTACAACGTTTCGACCACCTGATGATGACTCGATACCATGGGTCGAGACTTTGTAATCAGAACTTGCCTATTGTAACAGTTGCTGTTATTATATTTTTGAATTAATTAACCTACGTATGTGCTTAAATTAAAGCTTAATATACAAAAGGTTAATAAAAACGTACTTATACTGACTGATTTCAATTTCTGAATGTAAAAAGAAAACTGGCAAAGCTAAAGGTTTTATAGTAAGTTCTCATTTTTTCAGAATTTTTAGGTAATATTCTCTTATCCATTGTTTTGTCTTAGAATTTTTATAGATATACAAACACCACGAACCTTATGTTCCATAAAAAGGAATATTTTCACAGTTCTATTCCGGTTTCGTGGTTTCTATAGAAACAAACTGACGCAGACAGTTTTTGTGTGATGTTGTTGAGACTTGTACCTCATGCGTCGACTTAGCGAACTACAGCCAACGTATCTCGAACAGACTCGGGAAGTAAAATTAAGGTTAGATTTATCGTCGTTGCTGTTTGTACATTATTACCTTCAGCTAGATTACTCGGAAAGCACCCCTGGGTGCTGTTAAGATGTCAAATATCTCCCAGGTTCCTTTACAAACGCGCTACAGAATATCAATTTACGAAAATTGAAACAAATAGTGTAAATTCCTTTGTACGAATCGCTCTATAGAAAATTTTATTTAGTGTAAAAAATCAGGATCATTAGACTTTTCCTAGTAATCTCTATTCGGGTGTTTGTTTTCTAATTTAATTAGTAGAAAGTCACCCTTAATATGTTAATTTCCGTAACTATAAATAATGTAGTTAGTTTCGAAATTATAATTTTTTTTACCATTAAAAATTAAGTCAATTTTAAGTTTCACGTTTAACTATTTAGCGTTCCCCCTAATGGGTCAGCGGTAAGTTTACGGACTTACAATACTAAACTCCGGAGTTCGATTCCCGAGGTGACAGAGCGTAAAAAGCCTGTTGTGTAGCTTTGCGCTAAAACATACAAACCAAAAGCTATTTAACGTTAAAAATAAAAATAAAAAAGGATTATTTGCATATCAAAAGTATTATTATTTTACTTCAAATACAAATATTTGTAAGAATGTATTCTCTATACAGGCGAAGTTTTAGTTATTTACCAAATACGCTAGAATAATACATAGCATTTTCCAGTGAGACGAAAGTGTTTAAATTATATACCGAGGCCGAGTCGGTCTTTCTTATCACAGGGGGCGCTTCATTGAGTGAATTTTTTTTTATGATTTATGGTAGAACTTCAAAGTCGATGAGGCCCCCCAGTGGCACAGCGGCGTGACTATGGTCTTACAATGCTAGAAACAGTGTTTCGAGCACAGATAACCCATTGTGTAGTTTTGTGCTAAATTATCATATGATACAATAAAAAAAATAAAATCGACGAAGAAAAACTATTTTTTGATAACTCACAAAAGCTGTAAATTAGAAGAAGAAGAAAAAAGTCCATTAACGTGAAGCTAGTGATACATAAATGGTGATAAGATTTTGTTTTTTGATTAATATTCCCAGTTTTGGGTTTGCAATTATTATACGGATTTTTAGCAAGTCATCTGCATTTATTATCCGCCAAAACTAATTACAACCTGATGCCCTCCAAAAGAAATTTAATATTGTTTAATTGAAAAACATTTGCCAAATGATTTCTGGCAGAAAAAAATGGATGAAATTATTATATTAAAGATCCTGATGAAGTATTCTCTTGTAACTGAAAAAGCTATTTTGTTTTGTTTTTCCCAGGCCGGTGTTAGAATTATCTTGAGAAGACTTCTTCATAGTTAATTCAAACGCTTTAATGACGATCAGCATCTCTGGTTGTTATGGCAACAAGCTCAAGAAGTAGTCTCATATATATAGCCCATAAGCTTAAAGACTACTTTATTTGTCAAATTAAGACATTTTAAAAATAATTTAGTTCTGCTGAATACTCTTTTCCTAACTAGGAACCTGTAGTATCAGTTATAGTCTCATTAATAGCTGTTTAATATTATAAATTAATGAACTAAATTTTTAAGGGTTATTTGCATATCAATATTATTAATAAGTAACTTCATACACAAAAATTGTATGAAACTCTATTAGAGGTATTAAATATCATTGTTCTATTTTCTGAAGACAGTCATATAAACTGTTTGACTAATTAAAAATAAATTCATTTCATAAGACCATAAACTATTTATCAATGGGCTTAAAGTTGGGATTTCTGACGTGAGGATTACGTTGTTGTTTGTTTGTTGTTAAGCGTAAAGCTGCAAAATGAGCTACCTGAGCTCTGCCCACCGTAGGTATCGAAATACTGTTTTTAGTGTTATAAACCCTAAAATTTACTGTTGTGCTAACGGGGCGAGACCAATTACACAAAGGGTTGTCTTTGCTATGTCACGGAGGGTATCGAAACCCGAATGCTAGAGTGAAAAGGTATTAGTCTTACCACTTAGCCACTGGGGGCGCTGATGTCAAATTTTGTATTTTTCCCATTAAAATTTGAAAATGGTTAGAAACAAATTACTGCAAATTTTGAGTATACCGAAACAACAAAGCTTGTATAATATGAAAGTTAAAGAGCGAGATATTTGGTAGCTATTTTAATGAACTGTGGATCAAAAAATGACGGCCAATGGTAGCTTTTTTTTTGCCCCCCCCCCCATTTTTTTTTTTTTTAATACACTATAACTGAACAAAAAGTAAAACGTTATTTTTAAGTTTTCTTTTTTTTGGCATTTATAAACTTGCGAAAAAATACATAAATCTGAGAACTTGTAAATGTCATCTCAAGACTAATAAAGAATTCGATGACGAGGAACCCACTTTGAGACTAATAAGCCGTCTCCAGCCATTACTAATAAAGAATGTTTTATGTATATTTGTATATACTTATATATTTATACGTTGCAGCTCAAACGGCTCTATTTATTCGTTAACTCACTGATAACTTTGAGAGCTAATAACATGCCAGTACGCAGAATGTTTGAAAGGAGGGTTCTAATTTGTGAGATCAAAAGCCAACGCACATGTTAATGCTACGGGTGATCTGGAGCATGCGACTATTTCAAGCTAAGAAATGCTAAAACATGAGAAGAATGTAGACTATGTAGAAAATGTTAAATACCATAAGCAGCTGTGCTATAACTGTATAAGCATAATACTTTACATCACAAAAATAGGAGGTTAGGTTGTACCCCCCCATCTCTCCGCGTACGTACGTGGTTTTGAAACACACATTCTCAATATTTAATTTTAAAACCCCTGATAAAAGAAAAACGCTTAATATTGATGTGATGTAAAGTGTTAACGTTAGATGGCAGGGCAGTCATTAACGGATTTTTTTTTTGTTAAGCGCAAAGCTACATGATGGGATATCTACATTTTGTCCATTGCAAGCAACGAAACCTCATTTTTTGCCCCCCAGTGGCACAGCGGTATGTCTGCGGACTTACAACGCTAGAAACCGGGTTTCGATACCCGTGGTGGGCAGAGCACAGATAGCCCTTGTGTAGCTTTGTGCATAATTACAAACAAACAAACAAACAAAATAATATTTCAGAGCTAAAAATGTTTTTTTCAGGTATTATTTTGAAACATTACTAAAAATAATACCATATTATGATAAAAAGTAATAAAACAAAGATAATTTTTCTTTATTACAATATCATGTCCAGAAGAAGATACAAAGTCACTTATTAAGAGTAAAAAACACAAAAACCGAGGTTTTTGAGCACAAAGAAAAGTAAAACCTTTGTTATTAGTTAGAGCCGGCTGTAACTAATAATGACTTTACTTTTTACTGTGCCAAAAAACGTCGTTTTTGGTGTGTTTTTTTTACTCTTAATACAGTAGTTCAATGTGCCTGAAAAGGAATTATACAAAGTCACATTCAATAAAATTAAAGATTAGATGTTTAACTTTGATTTGTTGGTCTTTTGGGTTGTGTGGCCAAAAGAATGATTGAGGGTTTTGTACAATTTTAGAAATACCTTGGAAATTCAGATTTTGTACAATTTGTATATTACGCTCATGTAAAATATTACTACTCTCTTCATCAAGCACTTATGGAACGAGAGAATAAATTCAGGCGCTTTCTTTTCACAGATATATTTATATTAATTATCTATTTATTCAATAAAACAAAATCTGGTCTTTTATCACGCACTTTTGCTTTATTTGCCTGGGCGTAATTAAGCACAAAGCTTTAGAAAGAGTTATCTGTGCTCCACCCACCACAGGTATCGAAACCCGGTTTCTAGCGTTCTAAGTCCGCAAATGTACCACTGTGCCACTTGGGGCTTATTTTTTTAATTTGATATTAGCCGGGAAATTATTGTTTTTTTTATGTAACGCAGATTTTTTTTTCTTTTTTGCGTTTGACGTTTGCATTATTTTGTATAATGTATTATGTACACTAACAACTAGAATCGAAATTGGTTAGCGTGTACGGGCAGACTGTCAATATGAAGATTCGGGATTCGCCGCCCGTTACTGCGCTTTGCACTTTGGGGCCATGGGTTCCTTTTAAGAATAACAGTCAATCTTCACTACTTGGTCAGACAAGAGTAGCCTAAAAATTGACGGTGTGTGTTGTTGACCAACCGCCTTCCCTCTAATTCGTCAGTTTAAAATTAGGGACGGCTGTACGTAGATAGCTTAACTCTTTGTGTAACTTTGCATGAATGTACCCCCGGTGGCCCAGCGGTACTTCAGCAGGCTTACAACGCTAACAATCGGGTTTTAAAACTTGTTCTGCGCAAAAATTCTCAAAAGCTGACAACTCAAATATTTTCAAAAGTTTTTCTTTCTAGTGCCATCTATTAGCTAATATGTAAGGTATTTCATAAATTACTCTATTTTACAAAGTTCTGTCGAAATAATTTTTGGGTTGAAGGGTCTCATTACCTAACATTAAACAAAAGACAAAAAATGTTCCGCTATTGTTTTTGACATAATGCAACAGTTAAGTCATTCAATATAATTAATTTCAGTTGTTTTCTCTACAAAGCTTTGCGATATTTCTACAAAGCTAGTAAACTGAACTGAAAGGCTTCTGTAGATAATGTAGTTTTTGCTTCTAAACAAACTTTATGATAGTTCACTTTGTGATCAAATGATGGCGCTTTAATCAACAAATGCTTTCACGAAACCTCTTGGTGATAAAAAATAGTAATATTAGTAATATATATATATGTGTGTGTGTGTGTATATATGTGTGTGTGTGTGTGTTTTTTTAGCGCAAATCTATAGGCTATTTGCGCTCTATCCACCACAGGGAGTTGAGCCCCAGATTTTGAAGATGAAAGTCCAAAAACTTACCGCTGACCCGTTGACATTAGCAATATGTTGTAACGTAAGTGAAATAAAATTCGAAATACACAACATAATTTTTTTATAAATTCCATTAATACTCAAATTAATTATTTCTTTAGATATAGTTCACTACTTGCGTGGTTCACATATTGCATAATAATACATAGCTGTGTGTTTTTGCCTGTCACGATACTCATTATAAAGAAACTAACCAAACACTTGAGTGAAACTATTGACTTTCCGTGTAAAAAGTACACAGCGTGATCACAAGTAAATATACACTACCTTTTCAGAAAAAAATGAAATTTTTCAGTCATATTCACATGAATTGATATATTTATAATGTAATTAATATCTAGTAGATCTTCCTTTCACTTCGTGGAGTTCGTTGATCCTTTGGGGCATTGTGAGAATCATCTCGTCAATTTTAGATTGTGGGATTTTCGTCCACTCTTGCTTCAAAACTTGGAGTAGATTGCTCTTCAAAGTTGGTTTTTTGTTGTTTCTTGATTTGCCGGTCGAGTATGGCCCAGAGGTATTCGATGGGGTTCATGTCACGAGATTGGCTCGGCCAGGGCAACTTTTGGATACCATTTTCTTCCTGCCACTTTTGGGTGTTTCAAGCAGCGTGACACGGCGCTCCCTCTTCCTGGAATAATGTTGTGTTCTTGTCCACAAAACCCAAGGAGTAAAGTGGCAAGAGTCCTTCCTCCAGTATTTCACAAAATTTATGTTGCCAACGCACTCCACTAAGCTCGATCTCCCAC